>NC_069503.1:197244155-197324155 GCF_027579735.1 Bombina bombina | reverse complement strand
CTATACAGGATATCACATATTCAACACATATACATTTGTCTGTAAACCTAAACATATGTAAATGTGTGCCTCTCAATAGTGATGAATGGAGCTTTAATATATCATATAAGTTAATACATCTCTGTAATTACTCATGTGGCTATTAGAGTATTTAGCCCATATGAAAGACAATAGACTGTTTCCATCAAGTGTTGGAATATTTGAAAATAGTACCAAAATGCCATTTTGAGGCTTTATCAAGTGCCTTGAGGTGATGCATTTAAAAAGTGAAAACTGGCCTCAAAAGGTGTTGAAACGTCTCTCAAAAAAGGATTGTGATCACCTAGAACTTTTAAGCCCCATCGTGAAAATAGGGCTTTTAGCAAGGAATCGAAAATGTGCTTTTATGATTGCATCAAAACAAAAAGTGGCCTGTTCGGCCATAAAAATAACCAAAAAGGTCTCAGCAAATAGATTGTGATCGACCCCCATGAAGTGTTTTGCAGTTGTTATTTGCTGTGGCCAGTTAATGACATATATGTAGCAGGGGTAGCCTTAATACATATGCAGTGTGTATTTCCAGTTATAAGAATTTGAAAGCAAACAATCACACAAAAAGAGGTGGGGGACTACAAAATTGTTTTTCTAGACATAATTAAATACTTTATATTACAGTCTCAAGGTATTGGTCTCTTCAATAAAAAGTCCCCATGTGAGCTGCTAGAATACAGATAGAATGCACTTTAATGAATCTAGGCCAGTGTTTCCTCTAAGACCACATTTTGTGAGTAATGCAGCAGTGAAACAGTTAATAAGGGAACCATACCTTTCTGTCTGCATTGTGTAGTGTTTGCTAACTGAAGGGTGTGATTCCCTAATTAACTGTTTTACTGTTGGGCTGCTCACAAAATGTGTCCTTAGAGGAAACACTGATCCAGGCTATTAAATTTAAGCTCAGTGTGGTGTCCTGCATTACAGATGTTTGCAAGAGAAATGAATCAAAACCAGCTCTTCTGAAAAGATGTCAGTGATATGCAACATGCATTTGTCTAATCTAACATTTGCCAGTCTTAGCCCTTTATCAATAAAAGGAGATTCAATTTAAGAAATAAATATGTATTCTGTTGCTAACATTATATTGTAATGTTTTTCTTACTTTTTAGATGACCATAACAGGATAATTCTTAAAGCAGAGAATAGTCATGACAATTCAGACTACATCAATGCTAGTCCAATTGTAAGTATTTTTAAATTTACTTTAAATTTTACAGTATTTTATTTTTGCTGATTATTGAACAGTGTTTTTTTAAAGATATTTTCTTTCTTGAATTTAAAGGGAATATTTATAAAATCTTGATTTGGAAATGTGTAAACTTAAATTATAATTAGATGGATGTCATAATCTATGTCATATTACAGTCCAAAGTATTCACTAAAAGAAGACAACTTCCCTGTCACCGGGACAGATATGAAAAAAACAAAAAACTGGGCTTCCCTGTGAGATGTAAGATGTCTCACATAGAAAATTATAGAGCTCACTAGATAGGGGAACTTTGTTGGGGAGACTGAAGTTAGGGGGCGCACTCTAAAAATGGAATTCTCCCGCCATTACAAATCAGATTACTTTGTTTTCAGCGTATATAATCGTAAAATTGCCCCTATTCTCATTTGCTTGTGTTTTTCTGTTAGGGTAAGTGTCAATCATTTTGACATAATCTCACCACCTTTTAGTTTTCAAGAAAAAGTAGTGAGATCTGCAGTGGAAAATGTTTAGCGAATACACTAGACCTGGCAAGAAATTTCAGTTGCCCTCATGAAATGCCCCTCTTTAGCCAACTAGCAGAGGCGGGGAAACTCAGTTTACAATAAGAAAAATAATATGCATTGAGTTTCATATAATAAGTATGCATTTCAACTTTTATGGGTGGTGTAGTTTTGTTACGATTTGTATTTATTGTTTATTGTTTTTTTTCCGGCACAGTTTCAATACAAATGTTGTTATTTTTTCTATAAAATAAAAACAAATTTGCAGAAGAATTTAGATACGATTTTTAATGCAATTAAAAGGACACGAAACCCCATTTTTTTCTTTAATGATTCAAATAGAGCATGTCATTTTAATTACTTTCTAATTCATTGCTATTATCAAATCTTTGTTCTCTTGGTATCTTTTATTGAAAAGCAGGGACATAAGCTCAGGAGCGTGCATGTGTCTGGAACAAGAATGTTATCCATTAGCAAGAGGACTAGATGGCTGCACTATTTCCTGCCATGTAGTGCTCCAGATGCCTACCTAGGTATTACCCATACCTACCTACTTTATTACCCATTCCCCAGTTTTGCATAACCAACACAGTTATATTAATATACTTTTTACCTCTGTGATTACCTTGTATCTAAGAACCTTCTTCCAGCCCCCTGATCACATGACTGTGACTGTTTATTATCTATTGTCTTGCATTTAGCATTGTTTTGTGCTAAATATTAAATAACCCCCTGTGCCTGAACACAGTGTTATCTATATGGCCCACATGTGCTTTCTGTCTCTTTGTGTTGAAAACGAATTTAAAAAGCATGTGATAAGAGGCAGCCCTCAAAGGCTTAGAAATAGGCATATGAGCCTACCTATGTTTAGTTTAAACCAAGAATACCAAAAGAAAAAAGCAAATTTGATGATAAAAGTAAATTGTAAAGTTGATTAAAATTACATGTCCTATCTGAATCATGAAAGTTTAATTTTGACTAGACTGTCCCTTTAACAAAGAATAACAATCGAATGAAGCAAATTTGATACTAGAAGTAAACTGGAAACTTTTTTAAAAAATTGTGTGCTCTGTATGAATCACAAGAAAAATCATTGGGCTTTCACATCCCTTTAAACAATAGAGTCTTTACTGCATATTTTATAGGAATGTATTCATTTTATATGATTTTTAGTGAGCCCTATTGTATTGTAGTGCAGGGAACACCCCTTTGCAAGACACACTGTTCTTAAACTAAAAACTGCCTATAGAGTATTAAGACAGCAGCTTCATAGTGCTGGAGAGATTTCTTATACAACCTCACAAGCCTAAAGAGCTTTCGAAAATCAGGCTTTTGATGAATAAACAGGAAAAAAAAGTTAAAGTTTAAGGGCCGGATTACAAGTGGAAAGCGTTAACTTTACTAGAAGTAAGCATCGGGTTGTGTTCATATTACAAGCTGAAAGTAAACTGTTTTGGCTCACGGGCTAACCACGACGAGCGTCAAAAACGGAACTTAGAATATCTCATGTGCAGTAACGTATTCCCCCATAGAAGTCAATAGAGCAAAAAAAAAATGGACCCTAACACCCTTCTTGCGCGCAAACCTGATTGCATATTCTTAAGTGCGCTAACCCAACATGAAAATATGAATATGACTTCTATGGGGATATACGTTATTGTCCGCGTAATATTCTAAGTTCGGCTTTTTATGCGTGCTGGGTTAGTGCGCGAGTGAAAACTGTTTACTTTCGATTTGTAATACGAGCGCTACATGAGGTGCACAAAAATATTACTTCTAGGGAAGTTAACGCTTGCGTGGGAACGTTAAATAGCTCTTCACTTGTAATCTATACCACTCTACTTGTAATCTGGCCCAATATAATTTCATGACATTTGTACAATTCATATTTCCATATCATCTTGAGAAATTTAATAATTAACATGTTTAAACCCCCAAACACATAATTACAACCGCAAATGAACATTTTAATGATCGTATTTCATTTGTATACAAATTGTGTAGATTAAAGCTTTGTTTGAAATATATTTTATTTAAAAAATATTCTGTTTATTTGTGGAATGAATATGCACAAATACCTTGAAACTGAAAAAAAGCTATAAACACAACCTAGAAAAAGACAAAAATTCAGTTTCAACAGGTGAAGTTAACACTGTGAGACCGTAATATAACATTTTTAATTCTGTGTAATAGAAAATCTTTTGCAGTACAATTTCATTATTTATCTTGTTACCTTTTCTTATTATTTCCTTTAATGTAAGTCAGAAATGTGTGGGTTTTCCACTTCTAAGAATTGAAAGTACATGGCAGACTTCACAAGTCTAGCCCTGCTACATATCTACACCCAACTGGCCTCAGAAGGTTTTTTTTTTTAAAAAGGAACTGCAAAACAATATATTTATTTTGCTAACAGAATGCAAGTGACTATCCTTACGTACCCCAGATTGGCTCCTCCAAATAAGAGAAGTGTTGGATGGAATTTGTGCATTGAAAAACAATTGCAGCAAACACGGTGTTAATGCATTCCAAAAAGTTTCACACTTACACAGAATGCTAGTTTATTGCAAAAAGGTAGAAAAAAAAATCTTGTTACAATGTGTTTAATTTCTCTATAATAAGCATTGTTCAAGTTATAATTGTAAAATAATTGTTCATGCTTATCCAAATGCCTCCAATGAGTAATAAATACACTGCAAAATAAAAATATATATCTTCTTTACCAATATGTGCACAATATAATATATTAGCTTTATCTAGATTTCTTTATTTAAAAATTCTGTAATCAGGTTGTTTTAACTACAGATCATTTTGTTTGGCTGTTTGTGAAGTAGGTTTTATTTAGCTATTGTGAAAATTGACAGAAAATTGGTGGTTGGTTTATGCCAATTTTTTTCCATTCATGTACATTCAAAATTACACAAGAATCAAGTGCCTGTTTTCATTATTTATTCTTTGAGAAAATGTAATCCAGAGTCTAAAGAAAACCATACTTCATGTTTGACTTATATTTAATGAGCATATACGTGCATGCATAATTCCAACTGAAAAGGAGTTAAATGTCATTATATTCCTTCTACCACATAATTTTACAAATATGGGGTTTTCTGGTGGAGAGCTTATGCTGAATACTACTTTTTCCATTCTAAAAATCTGAATATATAAATCTTATCCCATTGACGATTTAACAGTCATGTATATTAAAGCTCATAGCTCTAAATCGCATATATCTGATATGAATTTTCATCTAGAACATAAGTCAATATTTTTGAAAGATAACATTGTGGCATATGTTTTACTTCAACTATAAATAAATATATATATATATATATATATATATATATATATTTTTTTTTTTTAAATGGTGCAAATATTTTATGGATGGACTGAAAAAAACAACAAAAAATATGTAATCGAAGTTTCCATTGACTGTGTTAATTGTGTTCAGCTGTCGTTAAAAAATGTCAGATTTTAATTTGAGCTTGCCAAGTTGCAACAGCAGAATACTGCTTTCAGCTTCCATTTAAAGTCTAGAATTTGCACAGCATTTCTCAGGTATATAGTGACCTTTAGAACTTGAGTTTTATAATTTAAAACACAAGTAAAACATGTAAGACGTGCATTCTATAAAAAGTGAAAACTTGAATACAAATAATTAAAACTTATGTTGACTAATATTTTACTTATAAAAAGTAATATTATATATTAAAGTAATAATCAATTATAACTATTGTTCAAAACAAATAAATATAAATACGCATAGGAGTCTGGTATAGATGTAAATTAAATACATATTTAAAAATATGTATCAATTTCTATTGCTGCTGAGTTGGCTGAGCCAATCATAAATGAAGGTTGCAAGGTTTCACCATCTTAGAAAGAAACAAAGAAGAGGAGTCAACGGATCCAAAATAAAAAAAATCCAAAATGTATTATTCATCAAAAATGGTAAAACAAGAAAACGCACAAACAAATATTGTCAACAGGACAAGGGTAGGCAGACAGGTCCTACGCGTTTCGGCTATAAAGCTGTAATCATAGACACTAATAGTCTAAGCAATTTACACACTTTAAAAAGGGAGTACTAAAATCTAATTGGTTAATGGGTATACACACCCCACACACTTAACCCTTTACATTCCACCTGATATTAAACTCACACCAACAGATGACAAGACATGGTAGTTGTTAAAGAACCAATAAAGTCAAATAAGCAAATAAAGTCAAATAAGCAATTAAACATTAATGTCAGTAATCACACACTGTAATTCATACATAGGTACATTCATTGATTCCAATTTATGGATTTTGAATATTTTTAACACCTATAGAATAGTTACAAACTAACAAATTATGTACTTTAAAAAATAAAAAAATACTTTTTTATATATATTATATTAGTGCTACAACTAGGAAAGATCAGTCAAAAAAATGAGGATATACAGTACATATATATACATAATAGAACAATACAAATATTTTGCTTCATAATTAATCAATGGTCATGCAAGATAGAAGCAGACTAAACAGGAGGCATACTCCAATTCATCTCCAATGATTAATATCAGCAAACTCAAACTTAAATCCCATACGGATCTGCATACCCAACTATAATATCCAGTATACCTCCTGTTTAGATAAAAGTAATTTCCTTCTAAAAAGTACCAAATGATTAGTCTGCACATTTAATAAAAATGGGGACAGGATAACACTTCACAGATTATGATTTTTTAGTGCAGATGTAAAATGGAATGAAGAGGTGTATAAACTGTTTGAAAAACCGGAGCCAGTATTATAGCTGCTGCATAGTTTAATGCTTTATGTCTCATAATTAACGCTATCTATGGAGACCTTGGTCATAGTTTTGACTAGACACCCATGCATTGTACAAAAAATACTAATAATCATTTTCCAGGCAATTAAATATGAAGCTGCTGCTGGCAGCATATTGCAAATGTAAGTGATGCCTGCAATACTGAATTACTGAATCCCCCAATGAATGTTAAACTCCACTAGAAAACTTCACCCAAGATCTTCCACGTCTTTACCCTAGCCTTAATTTTTTTTAAATATATTGATGTGTAAACATCAGAGCTCAAATCACAATCTATAAAGAGAGTAATCAAAATGACAGTCAACACCAGAAGTTTTGTTGTTTAAAAAGATAGATAATCCCTTTATTACCCATTCCCCAGTTTTGCATAACCAACACAGTCATAATAATACCTTGTATTTAAGCCTCTGCAGACTGCCCCCTTATTTCTGTTCATTTGACAGACTTGCATTTTAGCCAATCAGTGCTCACTCCTCGGTAAATTCACATGCCTGAGCTTAATGTTATCTATGTAAAACACATGAACTAATGCCCACTAGTGGTGAAAAATTGTCAAAATGCTTTTAGATTAGAGGCGGCTTTCAAGGTCTAAGAAATTAGCATATGAACCTCCTAGTTTTAGCTTTCAACTAAGAATACCAAGAGAACAAAGCAAAATTGGTGATAAAAGTAAATTGGAAGGTTGTTTAAAATTACATGCCCTATTTGAATCATGAATGATTTTTTTTGGACTTGACTGTCCCTTTAAAGGGACATGTAACCCACAATTTCTTCTTTTGTGTGTGAGTGAAACCCAATGTGTGTTAACTTCAGGACTTTGGATATTTTGACTTGTCTAACTCCTTTCCCCATAGACTTCAAAGGAAAGCATAGAAGAAAAAAACCTAACACTTATTACTCTGAGTTATTAATATTTCACATTCCAATATTCTTCACATACAGGACAATGCTATTTTTATTTTAAATACATATTTCTAAATATATATCTATATATATCTATACCTATATATCTATTCATCTAGATATAAAGGTATATAAATATATTATACATTGACATTATCGCATATATATATATATGTTTAATAATAAAAATTAAAACATTTCTATGTGAAGAACATTGGAATGTAAAATATGCGTAACGCATTTTAGATTTCAAGCTTTAGGTCTAACACAGTGTCTGTTTAGCGCAAATGAAGAATTTGTTATCTTAAGTAATGTTATTAAAATATTAAATATTGTAAAAAAATATAAATAATTAAAATTATTATTTATATTATTAATATTTTTCAATATTTTATATTTAATAAATACATAATGTGCCTTAAGATAACTAATTTCTGGTAAGCATGTGTGTTTTCATTGGACTGCAATTGTGTATAGTAGACGGCAATCTTTTCCTGTGAACAACCTTATTATTGATACAAAGGCTTCCATGGAAGCTGGGAAATCCCCACAGCAACTATTGTTTTTATTATACTCCGGAGACGTAAAGAGTTTTGGAACATTTTATTACTAACAAATTTTAGTTTTTTAAAAAAATATAACCACCGGTGGGTTTTTCTGGACTGTAATACTTACCTTTGTTTTTATCTTTATTAACGTAAACTGTTTGTTTGCATGTCTATTTGTACATTCATTTATTAATATAAATTGCCTTTTACCATATGGTTTGATGTGATTTCTTGTTAGCGCTCTTTTTTCCCCAGACTTTTAGATTTGTTGTAGTGGCCGATCCTCTTTAAAAGAGCTTAATCGCATTAGGAAGTGTGTATAGATACCCCCTTTTATTTTTCTATATGCAGAATGATCACTTCACTTGGCACTCAAAGATAAATATTAAATGTGTATGTCTATTGTGGACTACAACTCTTACCATGCACTACTACTTGGGAAAATGTCACTTCCAGTTTCTAGTATATCCATTTCCACACAGCACTCACTTTGTTCAAGTGGCTCCCTTGGGAGATGAACACTAGGCCAGTGGCCCTCAGATCCAATGAGCTTGATACCCCTGATCTATAGGAAAAGATATATATATATATATATATATATATATATATATATATATATATATATGCATATTTATTTAAGATAAACATATAATTTTCCTGTATGTGAAATATTTACAGTATATACACAGTAAAACAGATTATTAAATATTATTATGGAATTATTATTTAGACACATACACACACATATATATATATATATATATGTTTATATATATTTATTTATACACACACATACTGTATGTATATATATATATAGATATCATAGCCCTTTGCAATCAATTACATGGTCGTATCCATGTACGTTTTAACATTTATAAATATTTTTTATTAATATTTATATAAATCATTTTTATCAGATAGTGCTTATAAGAATGTAACAGTTTAATGTATTTAAAGGGCCACTGTAAGTAAATATTTTCTGTGCCTGTTACTAACTAACTACCCCAAATACGCTTTTTATCAATAGCATTTCATTAACATATCTCTACCGTATATCAGAAAACTTGCCTGCAAATTTAATTGTTTTCCAAACCCACTCCGTGGGTATCCTTTGCTCTGTACCAATCCGTTTACAATACCTAGGTTTCAAAATGGCACTTTAAACACAAAGTTATTGGTTTAAGTATTTTGAACATGCAGTGCTGAAAATAGTGGGCAGGATAAGGTGACATCATCGGCGAATAAAAGATATAACTTTTAGAACGTTATGAAACTTCATTTTGGAGAAAATATAGGTCAGTAGGTTTTAATTAATGTTTATTAACTTTAATATGTTAGTTGTTTAGCTTAAAAATTATAACAGAAAGTAATCCTTTAAGTTGTCGTTGGGTTCAACCTTTTTTAGCCCTAACCCTTTACGCAAGGTCTTTAGTCGCGAGGTCTTTAGTCACGCTAAACCAAAACGTGTAAAATTCTATTGCACTCAAACGAATGCATTTACTTTCCACTTGTACTACACGTGCAAATTAACGTGCATGCGATACTCCAATATTGCGTGCATGCTAACGTTAGAGCACCACTTGTAATCTAGCCCTAAATATACAATATATAAGGATGCATTCAAAGTAATAATTACCCTGACATGCAAATGTATTTTCAAAAATTATATTAATTGAAATAAATGTAATGTTTTAGTATCTATAAAAGTAATGGTAGTTATCATGGTTTACCTTATCTTCTGCTGAGGACAGTTAGGGCCACTAAAGTTTGCAAATGGCTTTGTAGAATATTGCAATTTTAAAGGGGCGTTAAACACTGTGAGATAGTTACTTTATCAGTTTATTTATTACTGATATTTACTGGCCTCATCCAGAAATAGGATAAAGATAAGAAAAACTTTAAAATCTAGAATAACTAATCTGCCAAATTACAGCACCCATTACTTCACTGAAACTCAGGGGAATTAAAAAGCCTACGAGTTTTAAAATTACATTAAAGGAAAATTGAAAAAAAAAACGTATAAAATTATATTGCAAAGTATTTTTTACTATATATACAGTGGGGCAAAAAAGTATTTAGTCAGCCACCAATTGTGCAAGTTCTCCCACTTAAGGTATACCTCAACTATGAGAGACAAAATGTGGAAACAAATCCAGACAATCACATTGTCTGATCTGGAAATAATTTATTTGCATATTATGGTGGAAAATAATTATTTGGTCACCTACAAACAAGCAAGATTTCTGGCACAGACCTGTATCTTCTTCTTTAAGAGGCTCCTCTGTCCTCCACTCATTACCTGTATTAATGGCACCTGTTTGAACTTGTTATCAGTATAAAAGAGACCTGTCCACAACCTCAAACAGTCACACTCCAAACTCCACTATGGTGAAGACCAAAGAGCTGTCGAAGGACACCAGAAACAAAATTGTAGACCTGCACCAGGCTGGGAAGACTGAATCTGCAATAGGCAAGCAGCTTGGTGTGAAGAAATCAACTGTGGGAGCAATAATTAGAAAATGGAAGACATACAAGACCACTGATAATCTCCCTCGATCTGGGGCTCCACGCAAGATCTCACCCCATGGGGTCAAAATGATCACAAGAACGGTGAGCAAAGATCCCAGAACCACACGGGGGGACCTAGTGAATGACCTGCAGAGAGCTGGGACCAACGTAACAAATTCTACCATCAGTAACACACTACGCCGCCAGGGACTCAGATCCTGCAGTGCCAGACGTGTCCCCCTGCTTAAGCCAGTACATGTCCGGACCTGTCTGAAGTATGCTAGAGAGCATTTGGATGATCCAGAAGCGGATTGGGAGTGTAACATACAGGCTAAGTGTTAACTTGTGTTGCATTTCCTTTTTATATAGACATTAAATTTACAAGTCTTAGACAGTTCTTTTGTATTAACCCAGGTACGTATGTTCCTTTAAGAAATTTTAGAGTATGTTTCATAACGAGTTATAAGTAGTTGCTAGTTCCAAGAGCAATACCTATATCTGCTTATGATTTTATGTACAAGTCAAGTTTGTAGGTTGAGCTATGTTGTCACAGTTGTAACATAAGAGCTCAATTATAACAAAAGAGACTCCATGAGAAATATGGCTGCAGCAAGAAATTGTTAGGTAACAACAGGGGAGAAACATCAAGCTGAAAGAGGAGCAGCTTACCGGAATATGTCCTTAAACTTTTACAAGTCTTTTGAAGAGGGAGTTCTGTGGCCACTGAGGATCCGAGATGGAGGTTGCGTCTGTGGTGGCAGGCTGTCAGTAATGCTGGGAGTCAGGCTGAAGGAACAAACAGAGGGCCATGCTGAGGATGAACGGCTCATCAGAGTGACGTCATGCTAGCAGCGAAGGAACTACCCGGAGCGTGTGGAACAGCTGATGCGGTTGCAGCTCTGGAAACAGCTGATGCTGTTGCAGCTGTGAAAGCAGAGGTGGGACAAAGAACCACGGCAAAGGCGAGTAAAGTTGCAATAACCAAAATAGAATAATCGATTAGGTAGGAACTCAGTCATAAAGACTAAGCAGAATATGTGTACATAGCTGGATACTTCAATACCAAGCATTGCTATGAAGTATCCAGCGTAACTTATAGGGCTTGATAAAAAAAAGGAACCTCCCCTTAAAGGGACGGTATATTTCAGGGAGAATGTCATATGGTCAGATAAAACCAAAGTAGAACTGTTTGGTAGAAACACAACTCGTTGTGTTTGGAGGAGAGAGAATGCTGAGTTGCAACCAAAGAACACCATACCTACTGTGAAGCATGGGGGTGGCAACATCATGCTTTGGGGCTGTTTCTCTGCAAAGGGAACAGGACGACTGATCCGTGTACATGAAAGAATGAATGGGGCCATGTATCGTGAGATTTTGAGTGCAAACCTCCTTCCATCAGCAAGGGCATTGAAGATGAAACGTGGCTGGGTCTTTCAGCATGACAATGATCCCAAACACACCGCCCAGGCAACGAAGGAGTGGCTTCATAAGAAGCATTTCAAGGTCCTGGAGTGGCCTAGCCAGTCTCCAGATCTCAACCCCATAGAAAACCTTTGGAGGGAGTTGAAAGTCTGTGTTGCCCAGCGACAGCCCCAAAACATCACTTCTCTAGAGGAGATCTGCATGCAGGAATGGTCCAACATACCAGCAACAGTGTGTGACAACCTTGTGCAGACTTACAGAAAACGTTTGACCTCTGTCATTGCCAACAAAGGATATATAACAAAGTACTGAGATGAACTTTTGATATTGACCAAATACTTATTTTCCACCATAATTTGCAAATAAATTATTTCCAAATCAGACAATGTGATTGTCTGGATTTGTTTCCACATTTAGTCTCTCATAGTTGAGGTATACCTATGATGAAAATTACAGGCCTCTCTCATCTTCTTAAGTTGGAGAACTTGCACAATTGGTGGCTGACTAAATACTTTTTTGCCCCACTGTAATTATACACTTTTTATTGCAATCTTAAAGTGTTTAAGGTCCCTTTAAGTTGTTTGAATATTAATGTAGTCATAAAATGAATGTGTTATAGAATAGTTTGTATCATAGTTGAAGTGGTTGTCAATGTAACAAAACTCTAGTTTAAATTTTCTTCATAACATTTGAAAGATTATGTTATATTTTTTATTTATTTATTTTGCCTATGAATTTATAACATTTGAAAGAACATGCCTATTGTGTTATTAAACCATCTTTTTTGGCAGGCAGGAGTAAAAAATTAAATAATATGTAAGAACATCAGTTACATAGATTTAAAAATAGACGAGAATATATACTTTTTATTGGCCAACTGCACATCAGCTACATAACTATGCAATACTACATATATCATTTCTTCTATCCCTCATATGAAAGACCAGCATTTAAACAAGGTGAGAAAAAAATTGTGAGGTAAAAACTGTTTTAAATGAACTTGAAACTAGTACAGCTGTGTGCTTCCTGTTTAGGCTAATTGGCTGGTAGTTAGTTATATTTAATGCAGAAGTAAGTCACAATGGTCACACCATTCAAACTTTTAAAACATTTATTTTATACACTTGGAAGTGTAGGATAGTATCAATGTTTTGGGACTCAGGCCTTAAAGGGACAGTCTACACCAGAATTATTATTGTTTTAAAAGATAGATAATCCCTTTATTACCCATTTCCCAGTTTTGCGTAACCAACACAGTTATAATAATATACTTTTAACCTCTGTGATTATCTTGTATCTAAGCCTCTGCAAACTGCCCCTTTTTTCAGTTCTTTTGACAGACGTGCAGTCTAGCCAATCAGTGCCTGCTCCCAGATTACGTCACGTGCACGAGCACAGTGTTATCTATATGCAATATGTGAACTAACACCCTCTAGTGGTGAAAAACTGTTAAAATGCAATCTGAAAGAGGTGGGCTTCAAGGTCTAAGAAATTAACATATGAACCTCCTAGGTTAAGCTTTCAACTAAGAATACCAAGAGAACAAAGCAAAATTGGTGATAAAAGTAAATTGGAAAATTGTTTAAAATTACATGCTCTATCTGAATCATGAAAGTTTATTTTGGCCTAGACTGTCCCTTTAATAATGGAGTATGATTGAGGGGTTAGTCCTGAAGGGTTGATACTGCTCTGAACGTCCAAGCATATGAAATAAATGCTTTAAAAAGACTGAATGATGCGACCATTGTGACTTATTTCTATAATTGTTGGAAAGTCTGTGAAGTGGCTTAAAGGGACAGTCAACTCAAATTTTTTTATTGTTTTAAAAGATAGATAATCCCTTTATTACCCATTCCCCAGTTTTACACAGAAAACATGGTTATATTAAAACACATTTTTACCTCTGTGATTACCTTGTATCTAAGCATATTCTGATTACCCCCTGATCCCATGACGTTATCTATTGACTTGCATTTAAGCCAATTAGTGCTGTGTTGTTCGAATCCACGGGCATCAGCACAATATTATCTAGATGGTTCACATGAACTAGCTTCCCCTGATGGGAAAAGTAAATACAAAAGCATGGGGCTGTCTTTAGGGACTTAGAAACAGACAGAAATTTAGAGGTTTAAAGGTTATAAAGTATGTCAGTATAACCATGTTGGTTGTGCAAAGCTGGGGAATGAGTAGTAAAGGCAGTCCCTTTCATGGGTTGCACATCCGGTGTGACAGAACCTAAGAGAGCTGGAAATCAAAAATAGTGAGTTATATCTAGTGCTCATTAACTGATAGGTAGTTGCTGCTAACTTTTCTTTGGCATGAGCATTTAAACCTAATATAAAGAACAGGTTTTTTTTAAGTGAAGAACATTGGAATGTAAAAAAATGATAACTACCTTTGAGTTAGGGCTGTAGGTTTAACTCATGTTGGGCTAGTGCACAAGATATAATTGTTATTTTTTTCCCCAATTTGCCTTCTCCATTAAAGTCTGTGGGGAGAAGGAGTTAGCAAGATCACAATATCTTAACTCCTGACATTAGCATGTGTCAGCTTTAGCTCTTTCAACTTGTAATACCTGCACTAACCCACTTGCATTAAAAGTTTAATTCTGGCGCACCACTTGTAATCTGGCTCATAAGGTTTAAAATATTTTGTGATCAGCACGTTAAGCTATTTATTTATTTGCCTCTACCTTAGAACTAATGTACATAGATATCCAGTGATGTAATATGAGCCTCAGTCGGATAGACAAGCCTATAATACAAAAAGATTCATCTGTTATATGGTTTACAAAAATAATCTATTTTATCTCGAACATAAACTGTGCCCTTAGCTGCAGCACTGTCCTTCTTATAATTAATTCCAGATCGTTTTGTTTTAAGAGGATTTCCTTGTAAAAGTCTTCTTAAATGCTTTGTGAGCCTGTAAATTAAATTGGCTGACATTATGCTGCATTTCTTCCAAAAAAATAATCCAACAGAGAATTTCATCTTGTATAGATAATCATTAGCGCTCAAGCAGAAATGTTTTCTTGTTTGACCATTTCTGTAAAAACACGTATCTGTATCGTTATCGTTTTATTGTCGCTTATACAAATAAGCTCTTCTTTGTGTACATATTAACCTGTCTAGAGGATGTGATATGTGATATCTGAGGACATGTTAGTAATTATTTTAGCGAAAAATAACAACAAATAAAAAAAATGTAAATAATGATGTGTATGAATAAGGTGGTTGTTTGCCTTGCATTTAGGCTTCATGGTCAAATAATTACTAATGTTTTTAAATAAAAAATGGTTTTATTTAATGTTTTCCATTACTTTTTTAACAGTATTTTCCTTGTATATTCTGGAAAAAAGGCATATTACTTCACTATACTTGTCCTAAAACAGATATAGATAAATAGATGATAGAAAGGCAGATAGATAGATAGATAGATAGATAGATAGATCGATAGATAGATAGATGATAGATAGATCGATAGATCGATAGATCGATAGATAGATGATAGATAGAAAGAGAGATTATAGATATTGTTTAAGAATGGTGAGCAAAATGTATATCACACTTTCTTAAGCATTATAAAAATGGGATTTAAAAACACCCACATTAAAAGCAATTACAGGTAGAAAGATGGTTTAGTGTGGAATCTGCTTCACCAGTATCACGTGACGTTAGTTGTTTCACCACACTACCCAGTATTCTTACTAAACCCAAATAGTTTCTTTCATGATTCAGATAGAGCATGCAATTTTAAATAACATTCTAATTTACTCCTATCATCAAATTTTCTTCGTTCTCTTGCTATTTTTATTTGAAAAGCAAGAATGCAAAGCTTGGAAGACTGCCCATTTTTGGTTCAGAACCTGGGTTGCGCTTACTGATTGGTGTCTAAATGGAGTAAATTAGAAAGTTGTTTAAAATTGCAGGCTCTATCTGAATACATGATGGTATATTTCAATAAAAAATAAGCCTAAACATAATAAGCAGATATCTATTTTTAAACTATATAATGAATATTGCAGAAATAAGTGTAATATTTTAGAAATGACCACCACTATGTTGTAACCTAGGTTTCTGTAGGTTTAAACGGTTGTTATCAAATCTTATCTCCTCTAGGCCAGTTAGGGACAGTTATAAATGACTTACTAGAGTAAGAATCTCACAGTGTTTTGTTTGTACCCAGTTAGCAGTTTGTTTTTTTATCATTTCTGCTAAAGCCGAACAATGGAGATTTTGTTGACACAGTGACCGTGGCAAAGCCACATCTTCTCAAGTCCAGATTAGCTCCTGCAAATAAGGAATGTAGTGGATGGAGTTTGACCATTAAAATCTTAGGGCCAAATTTTATTTTGTCCCAAAAATTACTTTAAACTTTAAGCTTCATATTGTATCACTTCTTGGACATAACTTCAATCAACATTCCCAATGAAAACTTAGTTATGACTCATGATACGTTGTTGGTGTTATTTTCCTAAATCTGTCTCTTTTAACTCTTTAGAATGTATTTAATTTTAATTTCTTTTCATACTGTTTTTGCATTATATAAACAGGTATTTTAGTAGTAACACTACCAATTATTACAATTTAAGAGACATTAATAATGTAGACATTTTTTTTTAATAAAGCTGTGAACAATTATAATTTACTGAGAGGGGAACATACATGCCACATGTTACTTTACCTAAGTAGCCAAAGTTTGTTAAAAGAAAAACCAACAAAAAACAGGTGCAGGGACTGAGTAAAATTCAGCACAAATACCAGGAATCGAATGATAAATCTGAAGTCCTAGATGAGGATATCTACCACTTCTTCAACACAAATTTGAACAATATAATTATAAAATATCTGCAGAATTCTTAGGGCTCTGAGAAAGCAAATTTAGTTGTGGGCAAGATTATTTTCACAGTTAGTTTATAATATATATACCCTTAGTTAGTTAGTTTATAATATATATACCCTTAGTTAGTTAGTTTATAATATATATATATATATATATATATATATATACACCCTTAGTTGTTCTGTTTCGTTATTTTTGAGCCATCTGTGGTTAAATAGAACATACAGAAATGCTGGACTGTTGAAGGTCCCTGAGGAAACACTAAATAACCACAATACAAGGGCTTTATGTTGACTCTTGATATGTCAGAGCTAGCTCCTAGGGTATGTGATATGTGACCTTTATGTAGTTTGTGATGAATTGGGTGAGTTGATCAAGGTTTTATAAAATAGCTTTGTGTTCATCATTTGCTCAGTAGCTATAAACTTGACATTTAAACCTTTGAAATTTATAGAATAAATATATGAGCCCATCATTCTGTAGGGCAAGTATACCAAAAGGTTCCTGCTTCTATACATAAACATTACAGAACATATTAGTGTCTGAAAAAGAATAGCTTAGTATGGTCTCAATAGCATAAAGTAACATAGTATATGAGGCTGACCCCCCCCCCCCCCCGCAAAAAAAAAAATATTAATTAAGTTCAACCTTCACAGAAATATATGGTGTAAAACATAATATTAAAACATTTATCAATTTAATTAACATAAATAAATAACAATGGCTAGCAGGGATGGGAGAATTTTTTTTTGATGTTCGAATGATAAAACAAAAGGCAATGAAAATATCTGATCTATAATACAAATGTTTTTTTTTATTTTTTTTGTTTTTTAGTATAATGGGATTGATTCCAATCTTTCAGTTTTTTCCACCCATGTTGGAAAAATGAAAACTGATGGTTTTTTTTTCTTTTATTATCAAAGTGATCACAATCTTTCTGAGTCAAACACAACTAATGTTAACTCGCACAAGATTTGATCCCCATTTTTTTACAACGGCACTCAGTACTGCAGACAACGCCACTCAATACTGCAGACAATGGAAGGTGATTAATGAATTAAAAAAATGGGTTAAAGGGGTTAATGGAGTCTGTGTGTGTGTTTATCAATTGGATAAAGTGGTGTTTATGATCAGTGTTAAACAGTCTGAATGCGAGCGAAACCCAATGCACACTTCAAGAATTCGGATATTGCGACCGCATCTTCTCCCCAAAGATGTCAATGGAGCGTGCTGAAGAAAAAAAAATAAAGCTAAATCTTATCGCTTTGGCGCTAACCAGACACACATTATACAGCACTAAACCCAAAAGTAGTTTTAAATAATATATATTCCAATGTTCTTCACATAGAAGAAAATGCTATTTTTATTTTTAAATGCTTATTTATTTATATATATATATATATATATATATATATATATATATATATATATATATATAATGTGTGTGATAAAAAATTTTTGTCAAATATACAGTATATCGATACCTATATATTTTTATTAATATATTTTATATATATATATATATATATATACATATAAGAAATAAATATTTAAAAATATGAAGAACATTTTCTTCTAAATAAAGAACATTTGAATGTACACTATTTACAGTAAAATCACAGTTAAACACATTATTAAATATTAAAATTTATTACAAATGATTTTTCAACTTTTAAAGTATTTGAATGGAAAGGGCTCCAAAGTGAATATATATATATATATATATATATATACACAGTATACATGTGTACATATATAAACAAATAAATACACACACACACACATATATATACATACATCCATACACATATTTAGACACACACACACACACACATATATATATATATATATATGTACACACACACAATATAGCCCTTACCATTCAAACACCTTGTCATATACCATTTAACCCTTATAGAAAAATTGTAATAACATTTATCTTAATATTTTTTTATCAGATAGTGTATATAGAACTGTAACACTAAATTATAATGTATTTATGTTGTGTTTAATGCAAAAAAAAATTAAGCAACTTCAGAATTTACTCCTATTATCAATTTTTCTTCGTTCTCTTGCTATCTTTATTTGAAAAAGAAGGCATCTAAGCTAAGGAGCCAGACAATTTTTGGTTGAGGACACTGAACAGGACTTGTTTATTGGTAGGTGAATTTATCCACCAATCAGCAAGAACAACCCAGGTTGTTAGCCAAAAATCGTCCGACATCTTAACGTACATTCTTGCTTTTCAAATAAAGATACCAAGAGAATGAAGAAAATTAGAGTAAATTAGAAAGTTTCTTAAAATTGAATGCTCTATCTGAATCACGAAAGAAAAAATTTGGGTTCAGAGTCCCTTTAACTCCCAATCACAACAAGAAAGATTGCCAAGAAAAAAAACGTTCCTAAAGACGAGAATAGTGTACTTTGCAATCCCAAAAATATGAACAAAGATATTTGCATTGAATTTTAGGTATACCATACAATACAAATGTTTCTATACAATAAATGGTAGCATTCAAATAGTGAATACAACGTTTTAATATTAGATGCATTTGAATGTAAGAATATAAAATTCAAATTTTACATTAGATATAAGGAAATTTAGCATTTGTTTGCAACAAAGAATGTAAACTGTTGAACAATGCATGTTTTAAGGGATATAAAAGTGTCAAAATAAAATGCTCTAATATGATAGAGTGTCTTATTATTGTACTATTGCTTGCATAAAGTTGTGTTTAATTAAACACATAGTTAAAGTAATCTCTAAAGCAGCAATGTACTACTGGGAGATGGCGGAAAACATCTGATGAACCAATGACAAGAGACAAATGTTTGTAGCCACCAATCACCAACTAGATCCCAGTAATGCATTGCTGCCATTGAGGATATGAGGATTTCAACAAAGAATACCAAGAGAAAAAAGTAAATTTGTGTAAAATTACACGTTTTAACTGAATTAGTAAAGTCTCATTTTTACTTTCTTGCCCCTTTTTAAATAAAGATAAACTATCTACAACAAATGCAGAGGTACATATTTGTAATTCATTAATTTTCTTGAAATATTTCTATTTTCCTTAATTTTCCCCATGACAATTGACATCTGTATTTTTTTACTTTCTTCCTGAGGTTTGCAATATTAAGTTCTTTAGTTCTAAAAACCTTAAACTTAGCTCATTTTCCCCTGTCACTGAGGAAGATGTCTCGGCACTTATACTGCGCTCTCACCTCACTATCTGTCCTCTTGACCCTATCCCCTCACAGCTACTCCCCTCCCTCTCTGCTACCCTTACCCTAATACTAACACACATTTTCAACCTCTCCCTCAGAACCGGTATATTTCCCTCATCGCTGAAACATGCACTGGTCACACCCATCCTCAAAAAACCTTCCCTTGATCCTACCTCCCCATCCAACTACCGCCCTATTTAATTCCTCCCTCTTGCATCAAAGCTTCTCGAAAAACTTGTTTATGCACGCCTATCCCATTTCCTTACAATAAACTCCCTCCTTGACCCACTGCAATCTGGATTTTGTCCCCATCACTCCACAGAGACAGCAATTGTTAAGGTTACCAATGACCTACTTACAGCAAAATCAAAAGGCCACTTCTCTCTGCTTATCCTCCTTGATCTGTCTGCAGCCTTTGACACTGTTGAACACCCTCTTTTGCTCCAAACCCTCCAATCCTTCGGCATCTGTGACACAGCCCTCTCGTGGCTCTCTTCCTACCTGTCAAACCGTACCTTTAGTGTAGCCTTCTCTGGGGCCTCCTCTGCCCCGTCACCACTTTCTGTCGGAGTACCACAAGGCTCTGTCCTCGGTCCCCTTCTCTTTTCAATCTACACGTCATCACTAGGTTCCCTAATAAAGTCCCACGGTTTACAATATCATTTGTATGCCGACAACACCCAAATCTACTTCTCTGCACCAGACCTATCTCCTTCCTTGCTAACCCGTGTCACTAACTGTCTTTCTCACATCTCTAACTGGATGTCCTCTCACTACCTCAAGCTAAATCTCTCCAAAACTGAGCTCCTTATTTTCCCCCCTTCCTCAAAACTCTCCACCCCCAATCTCTTGATAACTGTTGACAACTCCATCATTACCCCTACCCCGCACGCCCGATGTCTTGGGGTCACATTTGACTCAGATCTTTCTTTCACTCCTCACATTCAGTCCTTGGCTAAAGCCTGCCGCTTCCACCTTAAAAACATCTCTACAATTAGACACTTCCTTACACAAGACACAACTAAGATTTTAATCCACTCTCTCATTCTTTCCCGCCTTGATTACTGCAACTCTGTCCTCTCTGGTCTCCCCACCTGCCGCCAAGCTCCTTTACAATCCATAATGAATGCCTCTGCCAGACTCATCTTCCTTACACGTCGCTCTTCATCTGCTGCACCTCTCTGCCAATCCCTTCACTGGCTTCCTCTTGCCTCTAGGATCAAACACAAAATTCTCATTCTGACATACAAAGCCCTCAACTGCACTGCTCCCCCCTACATCTCAGACCTTGTCTCCAGATACTCTCCCTCCCGTCCCCTTTGCGCTGCTCATGACCTCCTACTCTCCTCCTCTCTTGTCACTTCATCACACTCCCGTTTACAGGACTTCTCCAGACTGGCTCCCATCATGTGGAACTCTCTGCCTCGCTCCACAAGACTCTCTTCTAGTTTTAAAAGCTTCAAGTGCTCCCTAAAGACTCTACTGTTCAGGGATGCATACAACCTACACTAACCTTTCCTAATACCAGTTCCTCTCCTCCATTGCTATCCCCTGAACCCCCTTAGCATGTAAGCCTAAGAGTCCAGCTGTTTGTAGATCACCTTCTTAAGAGCTGACTACAACAGTGCAACTCTTGGCAGGGCCCTCTACCAATTTGATCCCTATAATTGTTTTGTTGTACTCCCCCTTTGTTTATAGCGCTGCAGAATCTGTTGGCGCTCTACAAATAACCAATAATAATAATAATTCTAACTATAGCAAGTCGGTAGAGGACAATCATGCAAACTGAAATCTTCAACTTTAAGCAGAAAGTCAACTTGATTTGAAACACATCAAAAATGTTAACAGTGATTGCTTTGTGGATGACAGGCTTGCTATTTTTTGTGTATAAACCCACCCCCCCAAAAAAAAACTACTAAGAAAATGTGATAATATTCTCCTTGTACAGCTTAACTCCTTTACGTGGCTCAAAATGCAGATATCACCAACCAACTGGGCCACTATTAATGTGCATGAGTGAATATAAAAGAAAACAAACAGTATTCAAATGAAAAGCTCACATGTTCCCAGTACATAATGAGGTCAACAGTTCCATCTGGATGTGAAGATCTGAAGAAATTGTGTAAAGAAGACACAAAGTGTAGAAAATCACAAGATCACTTGAATGATTGCGTGATTTCAATGATGGGATTGGTTCTAGGGGTAATGCCTATGATGCTAGAAATGCCCTCCAGTGCACAATCCCAGTTAGGAAGCCGTTATGGCTTCAGTACAGTCAAACTGCTATTGGAAGGGGTTAAAATGGCAAGTTTATTCTTTTAAAATAAGCTCAATACATTTCAGCAGTATATTCTGCTTCTTTAGGAGCTGTTAAGTAGTAAGAGCACTGAGCATACACAGAATGATATGCTGCTTTTAAATGAGCTTTTCTACTTCTACCGGCATATCAGCTGATTTTCTCAGAAGCCAACATGAAGTGACTTGTGTGCAAGCGTGTTATGAAGGCTTTACAACCACTTTGTCCTTTGAGTATTGTCGATTTGTTGTTATTTATTCAATGTTCAATGTAGAATTTCAGTTGGTTCTGACTTGTACCACTTTTAAGAGGCCACCTATAAATATTATTTCCTTTGTCATTCCCTTAAAAAAAAATTCAGGCCTTTATCCTCTCATCATTTGACAATGTTTTATTCTCAGATTATCTTTCTGTCTTCTATATACTACCTTAAAAGTATATTCATATAGATTTTTTTTACATCTAATAGTGATATTTTAAAAGGTTGTTGTTTTTTTAATTCAAAAGATGTTCTCTGCTGAATAAACCTACATGCTGTTGGAGGTATGCTGTTGTTCTCTAGAAGGTCTAAGGGTTATATATATTTTCATAAGGATAAGATTTAGCAAAAAACCTTCTTAAAGAGGCATTCACATAGTTGTTGAGTTTAGCATACGGTGAATGTCCCATATATATATCTCACCCATTGCCCTTTGCGACTCCATATTGACTTTGTTCTGTTGATGTCTACATGCTAAAATGAACCTATTTCCCTTGTATGTGTGTGTTATCAAACTGTAATGGATAATAATATACAAATACATAAGCAGGTTTTTAAACTATATCCATATTTTATGTACTCACACACACAGAAGAAAATTACTTTAGAATTTAATTTAGTGTCCATGAACACAATTATGCTACACAGTTTTAGTCTGAAAATATTAAATCTTTTTGGGTAATATTTATAATCAATTTGTATAATTTTAAGCATTGCCCACTTATGGAGAAATTTCTTATTTAACCCTTTGAATGCTAAGCACTTTCCGACCTGGGTGCTAAGGTTTTCTTAAGACTTATACCGTTGGAAAGGTTAGGCGATTTCCTTTCCAACGGTGGGTCTTGGGGGTCTGTAGTTGCTTAGATGCCTGAGATACAGGCTTCTAAGCAGCATACCTCCTGCTCCTATATTTAACATTGCTAATGTTAAATTAAGTTGCATGGTGACGTCATCACGTTTATTGCGCGTGACGTCACCACGCAAAATGGAAGCCCCGGCGATGCCTTTCATTATGTAGCACCGATCGCCGGGGTAGGAGCGGGTGGGAGCCCCCAGATCTCCCTCAAGTTGGGAGAGTGCTAGTGACGGCTCTGAGCCGTCATTAGCACCAGAGTGGGAAACTCTGTGACGGCTCAGAGCCGTCATTAGCACTCAAGGGTTTAAAGGGACACTGAACCCATTTTTTTCTTTTGTGATTCATATAGAGCATGCAATTCTAAGAAACTTTCTAATGTACTCCTATTATCAAATTTTCTTCATTCTCTTGCTATCTTTATTTGAAAAAGAAGGCATCTAAGCTAAGGAGCAAGCCACTTTTTGGTACAGACCACGGACAGCACTTGTTTATTGGTGCTGTCCAATCAGCAAGGATAACCCAGGTTATTCACCAAAAATGGGCCAGCATCTAAACGTACATTCTTGCTTTTAAAATAAAGATACCAAGAGAATGAAGAAAATTTTATAATAGGAGTAATTAGAGAGTTGCTTAAAATTGCATGCGCTATCTGAATCACAAAAGGAAAAATTTGGGTTCAGTGTCTGTTTAACATTAAATATTTGACTGGATCTGGAGGTTAGAGCTCTTTTGTATCTAAATGGAGGGTCCCCCAAGGTCTCCTTGTCCTTAGCAGAAATTGCATTTTTATGTAAATATGAAAACTGGGTTTATAATGTTCATAAGCAAAAATATTATATTCTGGTTATTGTGTAGGATGTGCCTCTTGGATTAAAATTATAGGTCAAATTTCCCTCCCTTTTACCCATCTTAGATTTGTACAAATAATAACTATATATTTACTGGCCATTGGTGACTGCCTTAAACAAATCCATTTATATATATATTACACAGTTATGGAAATGAGAATACAATGAATATAAATGACAGTAAAAGCATTACATTGTCTTTTTCAATTAAGGAGCTATTAGCATCTCCCTTTACTACAAGGTAATATAGAAGATTAGATCTTTGTCTGGTAATAAGCCTTATTTTTTATTATGAGCATTGAGAAGTGTAGTCCTCACCACTGACTTTAACAAACATGGTTTGCAGCATTGTGAAACATCTCCAGTCTTAATTGTTTTCCATACAACAAAACGTTCCTAGAATAATTGTAATTGTATTTTGTGTTTTAAACCTGATGGTTCATTTTATTTCTCTGAAATCATTATGTTTACCACGTTCCAGATAGAAGCTTTGTTACAGTAACTGATTAGGGCTAAAAGGAGACAAAGGGTCTGTTTCTGATTTAGCACAATGCTGAATTCTGACAGTGCTACTCAAATCAGCTTTGATTTTGCATGCCCTTGTTTACTGGTGCGTGAATAGCTGGCTACTTAAAGCAGACATTTTTAATATTTATTTATATAATTTCAATGACAGCATAACTACATTTATGTTAGAAAACATATGTCCCTTGTTCTTGGTGTGTTATGTTGAATTGCTTGATTTATTCTCTTTTCTTGCATCCAACATCTGTTTACGTTGTAGGCTATGAGGCGGAGTTCATTTTGCTTATGCTGTAGATAAACATTTTGTTATATCAGCTTACATCATGTAGACATAGTGGGACATGCAATATGTATAATAGTGAAAATTTGCACCATTTTATTTTAAGGACATTAAACACTTTCAGATGGTAATATAAAATGATACTCTGCAATATATTTTCATTATTTTTTGTAATTCTTTTTGTGTAATTCCATTCTGAAATTGTGAGCTTTTCAGTTCCTGTTAGAAATGGAAGTGCAGAACACTGTTATATTCCACACAGCCATTGGCTGCACACTCTGGTAACCTATTTATAAATGTCCCTAATTGGCCACAGCAGAGAAGGTAACCTAAGTTACAACATGGCAGCTCCCATTGTTTTATAGACACACAGGGGCCTATTTATCAAAGCGTCAATCTTGGTGCATTCGCTGGAGTCAATATGCTCGCCAGACATCGCTGCCGCGAATCCACATACGACGCCCTTATTTATTAAAAAGTCTGTCAAAAACATGCGCGTCAAGTACAGAGCGATGAGCATCGGACTGTTGATAAATAAGAGTCATCAATGTGGCAGATATTCTGTTTTTTTCCACCGTTATTTATACCATATCATTACTGTCCATGAACAAGCACATTTCTCTCGCTAATCTTTTTATCCCTATATCTACTAGTCCTGCTGCCAGACAGACATTACCTGTCATTAAAACTACTTTTGAAATTAATCTGTCCCTTGAAATTACATGTGACTATAATATTATTATTTAACATATTATTTAGATACTGAACATGCGTCTTTGTTGTCTGTGTGATTTAAAAAGAGTTTACAATTGTAATCAACTTTCTAATTTACATAAATATGTAATAAGCTTCATTCTCTTGCAGCATCTAACATAACCTTTCTGGGTTTTTAGATTCCCATTGATTTCTATGGCATTCGCGACCTCAAGGGTGGTGGTTTGAACAATAGGTATGCTGCGGCGGAAAAAATGCGAGCATACCCGTTGAATGTTTGATAAATTGGGAAGAGGGTCAAATAGAGTCGAATGTGAATTTGAAACAACTGGAATGACACAAGCATCAATCTGCATCGGATTGAGATCGCGGGAGCATATATTACTTCACACATTTCAACATTTGACGATGTTGATGCTTTGTTCATTATGGCGGATTCAATTTGCGTAGAATATGACTAGAGATTTAAGCGGATTCCATTGTATTATCAGTTGAAGCTTTGATAAATCGGCCCCTAAAACTTGTCACTTATTTTGTCAATATTTTAACAGCTAATGAAACTTTATCAAATACACCTACATTTTATTCTCAGACAAATCCTTTCTTTAAATGCATCATTCTATTGAGCATTTATTCAGTATTTAATGTCCCTTTATTTAAAATGTAAATATTTTTATATCACCCCCTCCTTTTTAAGTATATGAGACATGGAACATATTATTTTAAATAGTGTTTATCTTTTATTTTTCCCAGATATAATAATGAATTTCTTAAAAGGAACTTGTTATTCAAAATTGTTCTATCATACATATAAAATGGCTGCAGTTTAAAGTTAATGCAAAACTAACATGAATTGCATGATTGTATACAACTGAGTCCTGGGACTTTATTGCTCATTGGATTATAGGAGCAACTCACTCAGAAAAGGCTAATTTTATTTAGCAGATAATATATTTTTTAAAATGTGCTGGAATATATTTTTTTTGTATCATGTTTCTTTAGTGAAGATTTATTTAGTATGTATGGTTGGTGCCTGTGCACGTATGCATTTGTGTGCATTCCCCTAAATATTTTTTGTTTATAATTTTATAGAATGGTGACAAATGTAAACTAACTTTATTGTGCTTTTTTGCTAGAAATAATAAATGAATTCTACTCATAATTTATCAAATTGCTATTGGTTATGCATATAATGCTCTGTTCTGCTTTTATTTTTTGTCTTTCTGTTCTATAATGTCTTGTGTACTTTGTTTCTGCAAATTTTACTGTTTGATTCCCTCTCCTTGGGGTCCGCAGCAAATCAATTTATTTTCCTGCGCTAGTATAACAAGAAAAATAAAAAATACAATAGAAAGTAGATAAATGCTGCAGCCCACTGCCATAATTATGAATTTCTGCACATGTAGAGAATTGACTTATCTGTTGGATAGCATTTTTAATGTTGATCAAAGACTAGGGTCTAGGTTACAAGTTAGTGCAAAAGTTAGCTTAAACCTGATCTAAATTTGGGCTAGATTACGAGTGGAGTGTAAATTAACACTCCTGCTTGAAGGTTTATTGCGCTAGATGTAAGATTTTTGCGCTTGTCGGGTTGCGCTTGTACGAGTTGAAAGTAAACTGTTTTTGCTCTATCGATAAACCGACAAGCGCAAAAAGTTAGAATATTGCGTGCGCATTCACGTATTCCCCCACAGAAGTCAATGGAGAAAAAAAACTGATACCCCATTCTCATGCAAAGACGATTGCATATTCTCATTTGCGCTAACACAACATGAAAATATGAATATTTCACATTTCATATCTGCACATAACAGAATATGTTCTATTTATTCATCATTATTTCTACATATATCTGATGGTATTTTGATACAATATATATTTATACCTATATATAGAGATGATTATATATAGGTATAGATATTTACAGATATATATATATAGGAATAAATATTTAGAAATACTTAGAACATATTCTGCTATGTGCAGAACATTGGAATGTATATTTACAGTAAAAACATAGTTAAAACCTTTATTTAATATGAATATTACATATATATATATATACTTTTACATGTTTTCATCTACTTAACGGCAAAGGGATCCAATGCACTTCTATATACTTTATGTCTATATATGTATACATATGTCTGTGTTTATATGTGCATATATGTCTGTAAATACATATATACACATATAAATATATAAATACACATGTACACACACACATATATATATATATACAGTGGTATATATATATATATATATATATATATACACATATCCATCTTTAGAAATGTATATGTATGTATCTCAATGTTAAAGCCCTTTGAATGCCTTTTCTTCTATCTTTGAGCCTTTATAACTTTTGTGTGCAATATTTTTTTTTAATAATTTTTATTAGTTGGTGTTATTATGAGTGTAAGTGTACTTTTGTAATGCATTTTTAGTTTCTTGAAACAGTTAACCAGAGCTCTGAAGTTGTGGTAATTATTTTAGCGTAAATCGATCACGCTCACGCAATCGTGTTTACTTTCAACTGTTAATATGAGCGGTAAGCCCGATGAGCACAATTCCTCGCCATATACCCCTTATCGGTCGGGTGCAAACATTTGCGCTACACTTGTAATCTAGCCCTTTGTGTGTTTAATCTTATTTTTTAAATGTTTGCATGTTTTGAATGGCTATATATTGGCTCTATTGTTTGTGGACCAAATCAGCATAACCCCCCAACATTTATAGTAAATGTGTTTAGTATTTTTAAGTTATTAACATCTAAAGAAAGATCATGGGAACTTTTTAGACATGACAACAGCCAAAACTACTGGAGAAAGACATAGACTTTATAGGATAGATTTTTTTATTCATAATTTATCAAATTGCTATTGGTTATGCATATAATGCTCTGTTCTGCTTTTATTTTTTGTCTTTCTGTTCTATAATGTCTTGTGTACTTTGTTTCTGCAAATTTTACTGTTTGATTCCCTCTCCTTGGGGTCCGCAGCAAATCAATTTATTTTCCTGCGCTAGTATAACAAGAAAAATAAAAAATACAATAGAAAGTAGATAAATGCTGCAGCCCACTGCCATAATTATGAATTTCTGCACATGTAGAGAATTGACTTATCTGTTGGATAGCATTTTTAATGTTGATCAAAGACTAGGGTCTAGGTTACAAGTTAGTGCAAAAGTTAGCTTAAACCTGATCTAAATTTGGGCTAGATTACGAGTGGAGTGTAAATTAACACTCCTGCTTGAAGGTTTATTGCGCTAGATGTAAGATTTTTGCGCTTGTCGGGTTGCGCTTGTACGAGTTGAAAGTAAACTGTTTTTGCTCTATCGATAAACCGACAAGCGCAAAAAGTTAGAATATTGCGTGCGCATTCACGTATTCCCCCACAGAAGTCAATGGAGAAAAAAAACTGATACCCCATTCTCATGCAAAGACGATTGCATATTCTCATTTGCGCTAACACAACATGAAAATATGAATATTTCACATTTCATATCTGCACATAACAGAATATGTTCTATTTATTCATCATTATTTCTACATATATCTGATGGTATTTTGATACAATATATATTTATACCTATATATAGAGATGATTATATATAGGTATAGATATTTACAGATATATATATATAGGAATAAATATTTAGAAATACTTAGAACATATTCTGCTATGTGCAGAACATTGGAATGTATATTTACAGTAAAAACATAGTTAAAACCTTTATTTAATATGAATATTACATATATATATATATACTTTTACATGTTTTCATCTACTTAACGGCAAAGGGATCCAATGCACTTCTATATACTTTATGTCTATATATGTATACATATGTCTGTGTTTATATGTGCATATATGTCTGTAAATACATATATACACATATAAATATATAAATACACATGTACACACACACATATATATATATATACAGTGGTATATATATATATATATATATATATATATATATATATATATATATATATATATATATATACACATATCCATCTTTAGAAATGTATATGTATGTATCTCAATGTTAAAGCCCTTTGAATGCCTTTTCTTCTATCTTTGAGCCTTTATAACTTTTGTGTGCAATATTTTTTTTTAATAATTTTTATTAGTTGGTGTTATTATGAGTGTAAGTGTACTTTTGTAATGCATTTTTAGTTTCTTGAAACAGTTAACCAGAGCTCTGAAGTTGTGGTAATTATTTTAGCGTAAATCGATCACGCTCACGCAATCGTGTTTACTTTCAACTGTTAATATGAGCGGTAAGCCCGATGAGCACAATTCCTCGCCATATACCCCTTATCGGTCGGGTGCAAACATTTGCGCTACACTTGTAATCTAGCCCTTTGTGTGTTTAATCTTATTTTTTAAATGTTTGCATGTTTTGAATGGCTATATATTGGCTCTATTGTTTGTGGACCAAATCAGCATAACCCCCCAACATTTATAGTAAATGTGTTTAGTATTTTTAAGTTATTAACATCTAAAGAAAGATCATGGGAACTTTTTAGACATGACAACAGCCAAAACTACTGGAGAAAGACATAGACTTTATAGGATAGATTTTTTTATTAGGTCAGGGAATATAAAGCCTCAAAACGCCATTATATATTTAGGTAGATATTTGAAAACACAGGATCGTTTGTGCATGCATGTATAGATCGTTTGTGCATGCATGTATAGATTGTTTGTGCATGCATATATAGATCTTTTGTGCATGCATGTATAGATTGTTTGTGCATGCAAATATAGATCGTTTGCGCATGCATGTATAGATCGTTTGCGCATGCATGTATAGATCGTTTGCGCATGCATGTATAGATAATTTGCGCTTGCATGTATAGATCATTTGTGCATGCATGTATAGATCGTTTGTGCATGCATGTATAGATCGTTTGTGCATGCATGTATAGATCATTTGTGCATGCATGTATAGATTGTTTGTGCTTGCATGTATAGATCATTTGTGCATGCATGTATAGATCGTTTGTGCTTGCATGTATAGATCATTTGTGCATGCATGTATAGATCGTTTGTGCATGCATGTATAGATCATTTGTGCATGCATGTATAGATCGTTTGTGCATGCATGTATTGATCGTTTGTGCATGCATGTATAGATCATTTGTGCATGCATGTATAGATCATTTGTGCATGCATGTATAGATCGTTTGTGCATGCATGTATAGATAGTTTGTGCATGCATGTATAGATAATTTGTGCATGCATGTATAGATCATTTGTGCATGCATGTATAGATCATTTGTGCATACATGCATAGATCGTTTGCGCATGCATGTATAGATGCCATCTAAAAACCAGGTCATCATAACTTTTATATCAGTCCTTAAATTCAATTCATATAAAGTGTGCTAGATTATTATAGTGGTTATATTGACATATACTATTACGATTACCCTGTAGAATGTAAGCAGATCCCTCCTCCTTCTGTAATAGTTTTTTCTTAAATTTATTTATCTCTTTTACCATGCAAAATTCTCATCTAATCAGAATTATAATAGTATTTTAAAAATGCTATCTAATCTATTAATAATTTATACTGTTGTATACATTTGCATATTTTTACTTAACAGCAAACAGTAATTTTACAAGTTTACCATTTGATTGCCTAATGTAATTTTCTTTTTACAGGAGTGCAGGAAAATATAGGGATTTTGCATGTGTAGTAAAAGATTACTGTGTGCCTAGGGCAGCATAAATGCTAAATACCACTGGGTGTGTGGTGTCACCAGAAGTACTTCATTACATTGTTGGCTTAAAATATAGCAACATTATTGTAAATAATATGTTTGTTATTCTTAATTGGGAACATTTCAAAACAACTTTTGTTAAAATGATCTCAACATTATGTTTCAGATGGATCATGACCCCAGGAATCCTGCATATATTGCATCTCAAGGGCCCCTTCCTTCTACAGTGGCAGATTTCTGGCAGGTACGCAGATTTCATTTGTTTTGGCCAACAAATTAGGTATTTTTGTTTTGCAGATACACTTTTTATGTCTTGCATAGATATTTTACGGACGTATCTTGCAAATAAATGTATTTTACCATTGTGGATGTGCTAGGCTGTAATAAAGCAGTTCTATTTCTCTTGAATATGAAACAATTAGCATAGCATCTCTGTCACATGATAGTTAAATAAACCAACGTGCATTGTTGCGTCCGCACTCAGATAACAGCTGGCAGAGGGTGTCAGTGAAGTTATTATACACTACAGGAAATCTCAGTTTAGTGTGTGCCAGGCAATTAATCAAAAGCCGACTACAAGTCTTCATCTTAAAGGAATATTCTAAAGCAAAATGTAAATGCTTAAACTGCTCGAGCATAAAGAGGTCCATCATAATCCTTTAGAAAAATGTATCAAATTATTTATCTATAAAAATCCCTATATACTTTAATGGTGATTTTCTGTTGAAAAACATTAGATATGTTTTTCAGCAGCAACATTTACTTGTAGCTGCCAGCGCTTGTGGTTCCTGAGCATGACTTGTGACTTATCTATACCCTCTATGTTGACCATCACGAGGGCTTCTAGGGCTGTTTAGACCAGTGTTTTTCAACCAGTGTGCCGTGGCACACTAGTGTGCCGTGAGAGATCCTCAGGTGTGCCACGGCAGACTGACAACAGTGTGACATATTTTTTAAACTTTGCTTGTTTTTTACTCCCAATGCAGGGGTAGTTTGTAGGAGGCATGGCATAACAGCACAATACATACAGTATGTGTGTGTTTGTGTGTATGTGTATATATATATATATATATATATATATATATATATATATGCTGTATTAGGCTACAATGTGTGATTTTTTTAAAATGTTGGGATGGTGGTGTGCCACAGGATTTTTTAATGTAAAAAAGTGTGCCACAGCAAAAAAAAGGTTAAAAATCACTGGTTTAGACATGCAGAAATTTGAAGGTGCTAAAGCCTTGGAAGCCATTGCAATGTCCGACATACAAGGTATGACAGTCTGTTACAAAGGGGTTAAATATTTAATAGGCTAGAATCAACAAAGAAAACAACGACATGCTGTAATGAGCTATAGTGCGTATTTTATACATTAGAACGTTCCATTAATAAATAGAAAAGGACTAAACTAGTTACCGTAATCTAATAAACATTGCAGTTAGTATTATAGTATCACGTTAGTCTGTTGTCGCATTAATCAATACTTTCATTTTTATTTAATGACCCAACAAAATAACAGCTGCTAAATAAATAAATATGATCTGTAAAAGTATTATAAAATGTAAAAAAATGTAATCGTAAACTAGGTGCTATAACTTTGGTGATGTTAAAAAGAAGGAAAAAAAACTAATTTACATGATCAGAAATTTACAACTGGCAAAATTGGCCCTGATTCCAGTCAATCAGCATATTCAGACAATTTGTATCTGTAGACTTTTTGTGAGGTTTTAAATTCAAATCCATTACAAATCTTTTGAAATCTCTGCATTTTCAAAGGATTTGCTTCCAGCCCTTTCATCTGACAAACTCCACCTGTACCTTTCATGTGGACACTTTGATATAACTATTCCAAGAAAATACTTTTTCAGTAGAATTTCAGATTATTTACATTGAACCTGTTAAAAACACATTTTGAGTAGTAGTTTTGAATTATATATACCAATTAAAGACAGTGAATGTCATGGCCATTTATGAGTGTAGTGAAGTATTAGGGAGATTTATTAGTCAATTATGAAACGTCTTAAATTGTATGAAATTATTAATTGCATGTAGTTTTCTGGTGTCTTTATACTGCTTTCACTTCATAAATAAGTTGCATTGAGCTAATTCAATAGTGGAGGTCCAGTCTATTAGAAAACAAAATTGAGCATCGTTTTGCATATTTTTTTAAATTAATTAACTCAACAGCATAATGTTTTTTTAGTTATTGTTAATAAACTCTTGTTTCCTGAATAAAGAAAAAAAATAAAAAGCTATCATTTTGAACTATATCATTTGTAATTTTTTTATTTATAATTGCATTGGGATGATTAGATGTTAAAAAAGTGAAAGGAATAGGACTATAAAATAGCAGGCTTTACAGCTCCAGCATACTAGTTTTAAATCTCTTGTAAATGCAAAGTGCATTAAAAGGACATTAATCACCAAGGACCCCTTGTATTAATTGCCTTGCGAACTTGAGAAGTTATCCACACGCCATTGCTGCATATGGACAACGGATCTGTTCATCCGATAGCCCGTATGAATGATTACACACTCCAACACTCCAATGAGTGTGCAGTGCCCGCCCCTTCTCTTGCATGACCAATTGCGCAAGAGAAGGGTTTGTCAATTACCCTGAGCGAGAGAGTTTGGGGTGAATTCTCTTTGCCCCCTCAGAGGTAGCTTAGAGTGTAAGAAGCAGCAGTCTAATGACCGCCTCTTCTTACATTGTGGGAAGCAGGATAGCATGTGCGATCCTGCCTTGCAAGGGCTCCAGAGCAGCTTATGAGGCTTCATACATGGTGCCATAAATATATTTCATTTACTGCCCTCTAATTATGGGTGCCACCATTTTAGAACCTAGATTTGACTGCAGGCATCAGGAATGCAATGAAACTTAGATTTCAGCACCCATGAATAGAGAGAGGTGGGAGATATCGTCAGTACTATTGTTATAAAACTTATTTAGTGTTCCATGTACCTTTTAAAAAGGCTTTTTTTTTTAAATTTTAAATATTTTTTATTGAGGTTTTGCATAACAAACATAAAACATAATACGCCTTTTTGATGAAAGAAAAAGATACTAACAAAATAGAGCGAAACATTTCAGCAGTTACATAAAACATTGATGAAAGGCTAATGAAACCTCGGTTTTTTAATAAGATAGCATAAGTGACTGACCAATTGGGGACACAGATTTAGGCCCAATGGGCCATAATTATATAAAAAAAAAAGATAACTGATGGTCAGGTGGGCAGCTCTTAAGGAGCTTCAAGAAGAGAAGGAATACTTATATAGTAAGGGGGAGGGGGAAATTCAGCGGGTGAGCACCGCTATATATATGAGGGAAAGGGTGGAGGGCGGAGCCATATGTATATATGGGTAGACTAAGGAACACGGCGGGACCTCTAAAAAAAATTTTTTTTTTATCTGTAGGATAAGATGACGTTACAAATCATATGGTGTTTGGCAACTTTACACACTTGTGGGCACGAAATAGGGTATATAAACTATGTGTTGATAGAACTACTGACTTATATGAAAAAAAACAAACATAACTTAGTCAAGAAGCACTAGACAATGCATGTACTCTCACTAAACAATAAGGGCATTATAAAACTCTGTTGTGAGCAAGTAGCCATAGTCTCTAGTTGTAGGTAAGAACACAACACATAAACAATAAGCAAAACCATAGTAGGTACATAACATTTCTTAGCTCTCTCTATATATTAACTTTTACAGCAGAGTAACACCTAGTCTAACACTGACCTGCCAGATAAAACCTGACACATAATCCTTCAAGTTTGCTCAGTAATCATACATCAAAACAGTTGGTGGGTTATGGATTGCTCAGGTTACCATGAAATTCGTTAGATCAAAATAGTATAGCCAGCAAGAACGCAAATAGTAGTAGAGGGTCTATCAGGTATAGATATATAGCTGTAGTTCAGTAGGAGAGTATCACTACGTGCATTGTGGTATATAAGCATTTATCATAACCTATAAGCAGCTATGGTAGTCTATAGGATATCTATACCAATAGCCAATAAAACTACTTCAGATAGAATAACAGTGTTCATACATTTCTCTAAATTTTAACATTAAGAGGACTGGGTGTATGAAGCATACTAAACAGACAACACTAGAACCTGTTGTCTCAGGTTGCTACAAGACTACCCTCCTCCCTGCTAGCTGAAGGAGAAGGAGGAAATATGCTTTTATGTGTATATAGGGAGAGAGGAGGGGGGGAGAATAAGAGTTAGCTTTGTACATTAGATTGAAAACTTCACTCCACAATTACTGGACAAAATGTGAGACACTCAGTTGATAGGTTGATTACACTCTCTATAGGTCCATTGACAGAGCACAACAAGTACATATATCCTAGACTAATGTAATGGAGAGCTCAATTAATGGTAGTCATGGAAGAAAGATAGCCTCTGGACACTACCCCTATTTATATACAGCAAGTAGTAACAGCCTGGGTTATTGTTAGTGCTTTAAGGAAAAAACAAAGTTTAACATTAACAGTGGTATAATGAACTATAGACTGACAATAGTCAGGAGAAAGTTGTCAAACTATACTATAAGGGAAAGTCTCATCATTCGCAGTCATCCATGCTATACAGAGTACAATTGATGCATGAAGCCGTAGCGCAAAAATAGCTATGACCATAGTATGAGCCAGCACTAGCAAGTGTTACAATAAAAATGCGTAGTGATTGCTAAGGCCTAATTAAACATTCAACATATTTATGCAAAACAAAGCACTCACACATTATCTATACAACAACAAGCTCTTTAGATATAAGGGGCATATATTAGAATCCCGCTGTGCTGGGGTGACCTGATAAAGATATTTAAAAAGCTAAGTGTAGTCTTCCATTAGGAGGAGCTCTCATAGGACAGTTCCAGGCTACAATAACCCACTGGAATGTGGGAGCCAAATAGCGGTCTCTTTTCCAGGCTAAACAGGAGATAATGGAGTAGTCCATATGAGTTGTAGGGAATAGCAGCGCTGGGCAAATTGCAGCGCAACTAAACCAAGTTCAGGAGTGTATCGAGGGCCATAATCAAATCTTTTTTAGTAGTCACAGAAAGCAGGCACGGGACATAACATCTTTTTAGCCAATACCTCTCCTGAGGTCATAGAGGTCAGCAGACTTCGTCAATAGCCATGATATCTCGTAGGCGCACCGACTTTTAGCTGCGATATCCAACATCTTTGTCTTGTCAGAGTTCAATGTAGGGACGTCCTCTACTAACACAGATGGAGTTGCGCAAACCTTCGATGACGATCTTAGGTTAGTAAAGTGGACAGTCTCCATCCTGTCCACTTGCGGTACAGCGTCGGGATGAGCGGTGGGTAGAGAGGGGTTAACAGCATCTCCCAGGGCACCAATGGAGCGGTCAGATTGGCACTTCAGATCCAAGAGTCCTCTGCAACTAGTATGCTCTAGAGAGTCGGTCCCACACTGCCGAGATCCATCCAGCGGATAGTCCTCAGTGATTGCTCCTATAGTAGGTAAAACAGTTGCTATCGCAAAGGTCTGCTCAGGCTTAACTGGGTTCTCACCTATTACTGTGGGCTGGTTTGGCACATCACTGTCAGTTGGCTGTAGCAGCATTGTGATTTCAGCAAAGTTCTCATCCATCCGCCATGCCAGATTTTTTAGCAGAGACAGCACCGTAGCATGCGAGTCAGTCAGAGATGTCAGTGCCATTTTCGTAGATGCAGTCAGGTTCATAAATTAAATTAGTATGAAGGTAGTTTGGACTACAAGCTATTATGAGGCATTTAAGAGTCGTAGTTGAGCTCTGTGTCCTCGTGGCAGTTTCAAAAGACGCAGCTTGAAGTAGAAGGTCACTCTCACTTCTGAATCAAAATCTTTGTTCAGTTTCAAACATGGACTTGTAGGAGTCTTCTTCAGGCACTTTTTGAGTGTAGTAAATATTATCAGATATTATCAATTATCCCCCAATATTAGCATTAAGAGCCAGAGCTCTTACTATATGTGTCCAGCAAGCTTGGCAGTTGGCTCCGCCCCCTCTAAAAAGGCTTTTTTTTGATCAGCAGATCAGAGATCAGCAACTCATTTGTATGCCTAGTGCCCAACTTAGCAAGGGCTGATACGTGTGTAAACACCATGAAATAGCTTACCCTAATTGTACTGGTGCTTGAAATCATTTTTAACAATCTTTTTTTCTAATATACTTTTTTCTAATATTGCAAGTATAATTATAAAATTACTCAATTATATGAAATTATTATTTTCACACTTTGACATTTTTGGTTAATAAATAAAAAAAAAAATTCAAATGTGTTATGCATCATCAGCATTGAACCAATAAGCTGTCAAATTGAAAAGCCTGTGAAATTCCTGTTTCTTATAGTCATTTGTGTCTTCTGCCAGCTTTTTCTATCATATATGGAATTTGAGCAGTTTATTAATTTAAACAGTGTCTAACCTAATAGACTGTAATGGCTTACAAACAAAGCCAAAAATCATGTTAGCTTGCACATAATATATTGATTGACATGGAAATTCTGATGGACAAGAATTAGTCCCTTTCTAAATTCTCAAGTTAAAATGCTTTGAATAAACCTTTGCAAGTTGTTTTAACAAAAACATAATACCAGCTACAAATTACTTTCTAAACATGATGACCAACATGACAGTAAATGTAAGTTATTAGGTGTATTAGTAAAAATTTGAGATTGTTCAGATGGTAAATAAACTATTTTGTGCATTCCAGAATCTAAACACACTGGGATGAATCAGATTTAATTCTTTGCAATTCAATAAAATTAGTTGAGTTGAGTAGTAATACATATTTTCTCCAATCCATAAGAGTTTGCTATGTGACAATTTCTGAATCCAAATTTTTTTCTTTCGTGATTCAGATAGAGCATGTAATTTTAAGCAACTTTCTAATTTACTCCTATTTTCATTCTCTTGCTATCTTTATTTGAAAAATAAGGCATCTAAGCTAAGGAGCCAGACAATTTTTGGTTCAGAACCATGGACAGCTCTTGTTTATTGGTGGGCAAATATATTCACCAATCAGCAGGAACAACCCATGTTGTTCACCAAAAATGGTCCGGCATCTAAACTTACATTCTTGCTTTTCAAATAAAGATACCAAGAGAATGAAGAAAATGTGATAATAGGAGTAAATTAGAAAGCTGCTTAAAATGGCATGCTCTATCTGAATCACAAAAGAAAAAATTTGGGTTCAGTGTCCCTTTAAGGTATTTTTGGCTTTGTTGACTATGGCATTTTAACCTGTTAGAATACTTATATTTAATTAATTAAGAATTAATTAAAAACATAACAGGGTTTCCACATAATAGCAATATGCAGTCAATGTGAAAGCAAAATATGGCGGCTAATTGATTTAATATTGATATTGGCTGCCTAATGTGCATGGATACAGAATTTATAATTTAAACATTAATAATTTAATCAATACCATATTGTTTTGTATATTTTAATTAATATTTTACAGACTGTTAAATCAAAAACCTTCTAATGATCATATTTAAGCTTCAAGCTAGTTTTATAGTGAAGAAAGTTGTACTAATATTTTTTTCATGAGGCCAGGATTTATTTATTTTTATTTATAGATAAAATAAAAATGTACAAAAACTGTTAAATTTTTTTGTGGCCAAGATATGTTATTCAAAATAGGACAAAATTGATGTACAGGCTGTTGAAAAAGAAGCCCAAAAGTCATGCAAAATACTATTTTGAAAAGTGTTTTCAAATATGATTGGAGCCCAATGGTCTAATTCACTCGATGCAAAATCTTGGGGAGTTTATGTTATGCAAAGCAACTGCCAAATCACATGATATCTAAGTTTTCAGATGCATTGAAATATTCACAAACTTGAATACCCTACAAAAAGCAATATGAGACACTTCATTCAGCAATTCTTACAGGCTGAATAGACCTCATTATTTAAAATTGCTCCCAAAGAAGTTCTGAGTCCTGTTGGAGAAAAAAAATCTAAAAAAAAATACATTTCTAGTTTTGTAATATTTGAGGGAAATTGAAAAGGAAAGAAAGAAATAATTGATCTTTTTGCACTTTGTGAAGCTGGTCTGGTACATAAAAAATATGGTAAGTGAAGGAAAGAACAAGTGAACTAAGTTCCAACACTAGGATGGTTGGGAGCTCTGGTGCATGGTGGTTCCTCCATATTGATCTTGTTTCATGGGTATCTGCGCAATTGTTTCCAGGGTGGTAGAGTGAGTGCTATTGCATTATATCTTAAAATAATGCATTTGTTGAACATTCAAAATTTAATTTTCCTCTAAATAAATTCATATGGTTTGTTCATCTGCTCTTTATATATAAAAATCAAATTTGGCCCCTAATTGGAAAAGTTATGACCAATTCATACATAAAGATTGGAGACAAAGAGCTCTATGTACTATGCAGCTTCTTACAAACTCCGCCACATTTCAAGTGGCGGAGAGAAATCACCCCAAAGTCGCTCCCTCTGGGTGATTGACTGGCCCTTCTCTCACACAATTGGACGCAAGAGAGAAGGGGGCAGCATTACATGAGTGTAATAATACATATGGGCAGTGGACAAACAGGATCTGCTGCCCGTATGCTGCAAAGGCATGCAGAAAACTTCTCAAGTTAATTTCCTAATTTACTTCTATTATCAAATTTGCTGTTTTCATGTTAGCCTTTGTTGAAGGAGCAGCACTACCCTACTTGGAGCTAGCTGATCACATCAGGTGAGCCAATTACAAAAGGCATATATGTGCAGCTACCAATCCGCAACTAGCTCCTAGTAGTACACTTTTCAACAAAAGACAAGGCAAATTAGTTAATATAAATACATTTAAAAGTTGTTTAAAACTGTATGTTCTATTTGAATCATAAAACAGAAATGGAGTTTTCCTTTTTGATAGAAATCATAGGTGTCTATAACAGCTGTCCCTGTACACTTTTATTTTTAAGTTCCTGTTCATTTTTAGTGCTTATGAAACCTAAATTCCCATATTATGTAAAGTGTTTTTTAAAGCAGCTGAAATCTCAGGTTTGCATCTGCAGGTAAAGAATTGACTTGCTTATTTGGTTAAACCTATTGGCAGTATTTGTAGCACATAATGACTTTTGTAAGCTTTCAAGAGATTGCATCTCTGTGGTGCTTTTCAAGTAAAATTGCACTGCATTAGTATTTAGTAGTTGCTCAAACCTTTAATTCTTTCCCCATGGGGGCAGGGCATTCCAGAATTTAGCTTTTCTACAGTCAATGTTTTTTTTCTTGATTTGCTTGTTTTTTATAATTAAATTGTTTGTATTTAGGCTTTATTGGGGATGTGTAATGTACAGAATGTATCATTTGAAATTCCTGCTTTTTTCTCTAGCTGACTGCAGCCTACATATGTATTTGTACATAGTATAGATTAGTAATGGTAAACCCAATACAACAAATCCTGGCATCAAATCGACTGCCACTCTACATTTGAAATGATGGTTAATGTTTCTTTAATGATCCTTTAAAGAGACAGTAAATATATTGCATATTTTTATTTATAATGTTTAGTTCTACATAATGAAACAACTTTTCAATATATGTGCGTTATTTATTTTAACCCCTTTTCATGTATTCTAGCTTTTAAAATTGAGCATTTTTATCATTCTCAGAACTTGAAATGCATCCTGCTGACTTATCAAGGCTATAACCCTGCTAGATATCTGTCCCTAATTGGTCTTATTAGATAACAACTTCAAAACAAAGCACTGTATACTAACTTTATGACAGTGGCTAGTAGACATGTGCATTTAGCCCTTTTGGGAGCCGGATTCCTTCTTGTGAAAGTGCAGTTCACTAAGATGTGTGCAAATCCAGGTCTTAGTGGGTTTCACTATCATAAGAAGAAATCCAGCTCCGCATTCTGGGGCATCAAAAACCTCTGAATGAACATCCCAAAAATTAACTTTGTAACATTTCTCTGATGCAAATAATAAAAAAAAGAATTAAAACAAATGTCATATACGTGCTGTGAGAATTGTAATTCAATGTTTCTTTTGTATTACATGAAAGTTAAATTTTACACATAAATTATGCAACATTAAGGGCTAGATTACAAGTGGAGCGCTAAATTATCAGGAACGCAATAATTCACCAGCCTTTTACAAGTGGATGGTTATTGCTACCACAAGCTCACGTTCCCATAGACCGCAATGTAAATATACATGTATATTCTTATATACTGTACATATATATTTATGTGTTAATATGTGTATATAATTAACCAATAGCTGTGTAGAGCTTGCTTTTTCACTTGATACCAATTACTGCACTATAGGTCTATGATTACAGCACCTGCCGAAACGCGTAACACCGTTTGTTCACTGTCTTACCTGTGATATTACTTTTTAACGCATTAAATAAAGTTTTCATTTTTATACTTAGATTCAAAATTCCTTTTTTTATACACATATTAACGCATAAATATATATGTATATATTCATATACATAATATTAAAAAATGCTGCGCTACTTACCCCCTTTGCTGCGCGAGGTTCTGATGCTGTCTCTGAGTTCTCGTTCGCACTGCATTTTACTTGTAATACCTGCGCAGGTATTACAAAGTGGAGTGCTTATATAGTTTGTACCCAAGCAATATTTAGCGCTCCACTTGTAATCTAGCCCTTTATCTGTTAGGTCATTGGTATATTGCTAAATTCATTACTTGTGCCAACTACAGTTTTTATTTCATCTTATTTTGTAATTGTTTCTTTATATATAATGCAGCATTAATTTGCATGATTAAATTAATATATATATATATATATATATATATATATATATATATATATATATTAAATACTATTAGTGTTGTACAGAAGAGTGTATTATAACTATATTGATATATCTTTCATTTATAACTAATGAAAGTTAGTTGAGTATTTACCTTGAGTTTAAAGGGACATTCCAGACAAAATTGATTTGCACATAGATGCATTACATTGTTGAATAGAAACATATTTACAATATAAATGTATTGGCAAAAATCTTTCTATCACTGTTTTAGTGTGCACATTTTTCTCTGCACGTGCATGTGAAGCATAGCTAGATATTTTAGTGCACCGGCATGTTAAATACTGTAGCTGCTCAGATTGCCAGTGGGGTTTGTATTATGTCAGCAATCAAAAAATGTAGTTATTACCAGATGAGACAAGCTCCTTAGGCTCTCTAAGCAAGTGCTGTGTTTAAAATGCTAGTGCACAGAGCATATTTAGATACAGCTAAAGCTTTTACTAGAAACATTTTTGCTAACACATGTATATTGCAAAAATGATTATATTCCAATAGTGTCTGGAATTTCTCTTTAAAGTAAATCTGTTCATGGGACAGTAAATTAAAATGTCTGCTACGTACATGAAACAGTAGCATTTAAACATGTTAAAGGAACAGTTACGTATTACAAAATTTTTCTTTCAATATATCAGAAGTTTGAACTATTAGATTATAACCTTATTTGCTGCTACTTAGGTAGAGATAGGTTATGCACCTGAAGCATGCCAGTTGTCATGACGGGGAAATCCACAATTTTCAGACTTAAAGGACAATTACATACGGTAGAAATGTGTAATACACAAATACACATTAAAAAGAGAATGCATTAGCAATTTAAATTTCAGATAATCAGAAGATTTTCCTGGGAAATTTAAAACATTGCTTAATTTCTCTGTCTACTGTATCACATGACAGCCATCATCCAATTACAGACTCATATACGTATGCACTGTCAACTCTTGCACATGCTAGTGTTTATATACACGCATCAAAAAAGCGTGTATATAAAGACTGAGAACAAATTTCAAATGGAAGTAAATTTAAAAAATTTGGAAAATGGTATGCTGTATTTGAATCATACAAGTTTAATTATGACTTTTTTGTCCCTTTAAATGATGGGAACAATGTAAAATAAATAAAGTTGTTTTACTTGCTTAAATAATCTTGTGCAGTATTTGTATAACATTCAAAGAGGAAAAATCTGATATTTTAAATGTTAAAATAAAGGTAAAGGAGTCGTTTTTTTTTAATTCAATTAATACACCTTAGCAGGTTAAAGCGGTAATTGGGAACAAATATTTACAGTATGCTATCCCTTTACATATTGGCATAAGTTAGTAATCAGTAACATTATTTATTTAGCAGTTTAATTTTGAAGAAGCCTGCTTTTTGGAATAAGTCTGTCATCTCTCATACCTGTATGAGCTACAACAATTTTTATTTACAATTCAGTCTGCTGTACTAACATTAATTAGCACACAGCCACCTTTTGAATGGTTTCCATTTATCTGTTGGGTGTTTTTTTGTTTTGTTATTAGAGCTTAATTAAAAAAAATAAGAAAATCTAATTTGCATTTATTAGGGAGCCTAAGTACTTTTTTTATAAGCCATTTCACTCTCACTTGGAGCTTAGCTATGGCCTACTGATGCTTAACAAAGCATTTAGCGTGGAGGTTAAATAATATGCTCCATGTCAAATTACTGTCTAGTTCAACTAATTACAAACTCAGACTGCAAATATAATTTAAATTCAGCTATTATAATATAGGATATAATACTCTTAACATTTAATTATTTGCTAGAAAATGCAGCTTATATATAACGTCACTACTATCATTTAAAATATTTATTACTGAGTAATGAAAACAACACTAGTAAAATCTAAAGTGACAATATATATATATATATATATATATATATAACAGATTCATTCTTATTAAACCAATTTGTATTATGTTTTCACCCATAGGTCTTTATTTTATTGACAAATTCCAGTAACTTGATATCTATCTTAGATGGTATTTTCAGAGTTATTAAAAAAATTATTTTGGTTCTGATAAATACATTTTCATTAAAGGGATACTGAACCCACAATTTTTCTTTCATGGTTCAGCAATTTTAACCTCCTATTATCATTTTTCCTTTATTCTCTTAGTGTCTTTATTTGAAAAAAGCAGGAATGTGAGCTAAATATAACCACCAATCAGCAAGCGCTACCCAGGGTGCTGAACTAAAAATGGGTCGGCTTGTAAGCTTACATTCCTGCTTTTTCAAATAAAGATACCACGAGAACAAAGAAAAAATTGATAATAGGAATAAATTAGAAAGTTGCTTAAAATTGCATGCTCTATCTGAATCACAAAATAACTCATTTGGGTTCAGTGTCCCTTTAATGCAGCATTATGCTTTCTAAATGAAGGCAAATCCTGAGTTCTGTCTTACGTGCCTGTTGTACTGTTCAGAGTTTCTATGAAAAGAAAATGTTTAAATCTAATACTTTACAAATGTTATGCAGTGCCTGGGTACTTTAGGGATTTAGAAGCAGCTGCAGAGTAAAAGTGTCTAATGAAAATGAAATTTAAATTTGCTGTGAATGGAATGAATTTTGATTGTGTATCTGAGTGCTGTAATTATACATGTCACACAGTAATTAAGCAGTTGCAGTGTGGCCACGGTGTGTCTTTCTTTGTCTACAGATGGTCTGGGAGAACGGCTGTGTTGTTATAGTGATGCTCACATCCCTTGCAGAAAATGGAGTCAAGCAATGTTACCACTACTGGCCAGATGAGGGGTCCAACCTATATCACATCTATGAGGTACTGAAGAAAAGTAGAAATATCTAAAATTCTCACTGATAAAAAATTGCTTTACACACGATAAATGTGATGATAGCAATAAGGCATCATATAAATAATGTAAACTGTGCCTAGATATGTCAATAAAAGCCAAATGCTAAGATCCAAACCAATGTTTCAATGACTGGTTTAATATCTATCATATCTGTAGTTAACTATGGAATACAGATATTCCACATTTGTTATTGATCAACTACATTAAGAGCTCTACCAAAATAGCCAATAGACTCCATCTTCCCTTGAAGAAGTGAGTGTACAGATATAGGTAACACAGAGAATATCTGTTGATAGAGGTTGTACACATGGGTTCTTAAAGTGCCATGATACCCACATTTTTTCTTTCATGATTTAGAAAGAGAATGCATTTTTAGACATCTTTCTAATTTACTTCTATTATTTAATTTGTTTTATTCTCTTGATATTCTTTGCTGAAAAGCATATCTAGATATGCTCAGTAGCTGCTGATTGGTTGCTGCACATAGAAGCCTCGTGTGATTGGCTCACCCATGTGCATTGCTTTTTCTTCAAATAAGGATATCTAAAAAAGGAAGCAAAATAAATAATAGAAGTAAATTGTAATGTTGTTTAAATTTGTATTTTCTATCTGAATCATGAAAGAAAGATTTTGAGTTTAGTGGCCCTTTAATAATTTATTAACTTACAATTAGTTTTTTATCCCAATTTATAAAAAATAATCCTTTTGAAAAGACAACATTGCCAGGAGTTTTAATTAATTAAATTTGTATTAGTTTTATTTATTTAATTGCACTTTCTTCCACACAATATTTAAAAATTAGGGGGGGGGGCATTGATTCGACTGCTTATAAGGTGCCTAAACTTTATAAATAAAACCTGTGATCCAAAATGTTTCCAGTCCTAAGTTTTTATTTTTAACTTTATATACAGAAAATGTATGTAAAATCTTGCAAAATAAATTATATATTTTGTAATTTTTATTCTTTTTGTGAAATTTGATTCCTTGTTCTTCAGCATGTCAAGTGGAGTGAAAATGTTAATTCAGTGCTCCTTTAGTCTGCACTAATTGTTCTTTTAAATGTTTCCAATTTTAGAACTGATTTACTTCAAAATATTTTGACCAACCTTTGACTGGTCATCAGAATCTGAAACTCACATATATCATGCTCTTTATGTTTTAAAAAAAGTAAAACATTATTTAGCAAATTAAATGCAATTTACCTTTCCATTTACGTTATCAGCAAAATGTTACATTTTTGAATTTTAGTTTTTTAATGTCATTAGTATTGTTCTTTAGATTAACAGTAGTTACTTTTAAGACAAAAATACGAAACTTAATATTTGAATTTTAAATTGCCCTCGATTATGCTCAGTTTAACCCTAATATTAATTTATATTTTTGATTTTAGAATTATAGACGTTGGTGTCGCCTATATGTGGTACTTCTTTTCAATTTTCCTAACTGCTAAAAAATTGCTTTTTGAGATGAGAGCCTGAGAGCTGTTACAAAACAAGACAGCTCAAACATATCCCTGAGTATTAGCTTTACAGCTCAGTAGCTGTTTCTGATTTTTTTTTTTTTTCATACGTAAAACCCTTCATTTTGATTACCATTGAGTTGATATGAATGTGCCAGGTGCGCAACTCTCTAGAGGAACCAGACTCTTGTAAAGTAATTTGATGCAGATGTTTGGAAATGTACTTATATTGTGTCCTGTATCTTTGCCCCCCTCCAGGTAAACCTGGTCTCGGAACATATCTGGTGTGAAGATTTTCTGGTCAGGAGCTTCTATCTGAAAAACCTACAGACCAATGAAACTCGCACGGTCACACAGTTCAATTTCCTCAACTGGAATGACCACGGAGTACCAGCCTCAACAAGATCTCTTCTAGATTACCGCAGGTACAATATCTTCTATTTATATATATTATATATATATATATATATATATATATATATATATATATATATATATATATATATATATATAATCTGTGAAGTCCACTATGTTGGCTAAGAAATGCACTTTTCTTTACTAAACATGTATTTGAAGCAAACATTCTGTAATTTTGTTCATTATCATTTCTTATTTACTGAAATGTGTTTTATTTTGAAGAATCTGCTACAGAGTCTGGCACCTCGTTGTTTAGCAATGCATTGCAGTCCTAATTGGCAGCCTCAGGGATAATTGGCTTGGTAGCCTATGGGCAGTGTTCTTTTGATTGGCTGCTCCAGGTCAACCTAAGCAATACATTTTATGCCTTTTGTATCTTCTAATGTAAACACTCTCAAAATTAACAACAAAGAGGTACTGTTAACACATTAGTTTCTGGATTACATCTTGTATATTGGGACAAGCAGCAATTGATATAAATCAGTGAAAATTAATCTGGAGATATTTCCTTGTGGGAATATAATTCAATTTATATCTCTACTATTTCCATGCAATTACAAAACTTTCATGAGTTAACCCATCGTGCCTAGTGTGGAGACATCTTTAACTTGCCATCATTTGTTAACTATTTAAAGAAAAGGAGTACAATTTTAGAATAAATCATCCTAAACATTGAAGAGAATCCTGTATTAAGAGGAAACTGTTTTTTTCTAAAAATATTTTCTTGCTAAATTATTATTAAATTCAATGGTTTGTACTAAACATTTTTTGATACCATAATATAGTTTTAGAGCCTTTTAAAAATATGTTTTTAAGTGTAATATATCCAGAATAGTGCAAGTAAGTGCATATCTGTGCTTACAGGTTTAATTAAATGTCTCCCTCAATACTTTAAAATTGATGCTTTGGAATAAATACACTAATAATAACTAATCATATAAGATAAAAAAAGATTGAAACTTGCTAATATTAAAACATTTTATTATAAATGTTGACATAAAAATAAAATACTATATTGAAGTTGAGAGAAGATCTACAAGTATGATCAGAAAACACATACCAACAATTACACAATTTCAGTATATACATATGTAGAAACAGAATAGTTATAAACCTCTAACTTAATGTTCTGTGCAAGAAATCTATAACATTTTAAGACTAACGTTTTAAATGCCTAACACATGTTTTGATGTTGTTAAAAAAACTCTATTACTGTAATTTCTAAAAGAAAAAAACCTTCATATAGCTCAGATACTTTGTAGATGGGCTATAAAAGCACATAATTATGGTGTAGAATGGTACTTGACATATAATCAGCTGCAGTTATCACATTGTGTTAGGCTTTTTTTATGCTGCCTCTGCTCATCATATCACAAAAATAATAGGGGTTACAAAGAGAGAACGGTGACCTTTTATTTCTCAGGGTTTGTCATTTTGTGAAATTGTAAAAGCCTGTTTGAGAAGATGTGACATATTGGTAAAGGAACTGTTCTTGGATGCATAAGGTCATGGGTTCAATTCCTGCCTGTGACACACTCTCTGCGGTCTTCTGTATATACCCATTTATCTGTCTGTGTCTAAAGTTGCCTAACTGTGACTGAGTTTTAACAATAACATTAATCCTTTCTTTCCTTCCCTCTTTTGAGGCTTCCATGAAAATTAGACACATACTTCAATGACTTTACTCCAGGTGTAGATGCAAGGTTAATTATATAACACAAACATAAATACAAACAATATGTATTATATATATATATATATATATATATATATATATATATATATATATATATATATATATACATATACACATATATTAACAAATGCAATCTGTTTATAATATTATAGTTTTCTCTGCTAATGATTAACCTTGGGCATCTATAGATATTTTTTCTGGGTGAGGGGGCAAAAAAATTAAAATGCCAGAAGCAAAATACTATCAGTGGCAATGATTCTGTACTTGTTGTACAGATGAGGCACATATAATTTTGATTGGGGCGGCTCATTGGCATAATTATGACTCAAGTAGACAGTTATGCTTTGATATCAAGAGCAAAATTAACAAGGGATAATTTGCTCACTCCCCCCCCTTTTGGGTGCCCATGTTTTTAACCCCTTGCCTGACAGGTAGGACTGGCAACCAGTGGTGCTGATGTTGTAATACATACATAATAACTCTTTAAAAAAAATGTGAATAGCATTGATGACATTCCAGAGAGCTCTATCATTGGATATCACATAATTCAGTAGATGTATACAGCTCTGTTTTTCCCTTTATTTAGTTTAGTGAAAGATGAACAGTATATTCAGTACAACTAATAACCTCCCTCTATAGGTATTGCTCATTATAATTACAAAGATATTGATTTATTCAAGAGACTTTTTTTAAACGTTTTTCACATATACATTTACTGTATGTCCAGACATCATTAAATATATTGGTTGAACCTCAACAGGAACAATTACTTCTGCAGTGATCTTCATTCCTTAGCATGTCAATAGGGGTAATGCAGTATATAATAACTCAATTTATTTTAATCAAAATTATTTTAAACTCTATAATTTATGATTTGAATAAGATTCTACATATCCTTTATAGCTAAGGGGGGTTTATCCCTTATACACCAATATAAATTTATTTCTAAGGGTACATTGCAAATGATTTGATTGTCTGCGCTTTTCTTCTTGAAGTCAGTACCACAAGAGACCAGGATTATTTTTCCCCTGTATTACAGACCTTATTAAAGTTGAAATTAATTCTGTCTCATACCTAACACATTTTTTTTCATATTCTACAATGTAGATGGGTATTTGAGCCTTCAGCTAAATAAGGAAGATAGAAAATACTGCATCTAATTTAGCTTTCTAAATTCCACTCACATTTTCAATATCTAAAGAAAATTGATACTTATACTTCAGAATGTTGCTTATCAAAGTCCTCTATTATATATGTATCCTATAATCACAACATTTTTGTGCTGGTGAATGGGCTCAGCAGATATGTGCACATATCACAATCGTGAATTTAAATAGATTAGGCCAAAGATTCATTGAAAATCATGACAATCTAAAAGTATCTGTACAATGCGGCTGAATATAGAGTGTTTATATATCAGGATAAACCTCGAAACAAAGGTCAATGTTATGCTTGTAGTGTGTGCTTTAACCCTTTTGCTGCCAGAGGGTGCTGTAATGCATGTCTATGTGTTACAACCCCTCAATCATCCAGTAGGTAGACAGAATGATCTGATTGTTATTCAAGGTGTTTATGAGACAATGCATACTGGTTGGTTGCAGAAACTTCAGTGCAGCCTTAAAGCTAATATATTTATTTTCCCTTTTATTGTTGGGAAGATAAACTCAGTTTTACTAGCCCTCAGTATTCCATAGCTTCCTTTCACAAGTTTGCAATTAATTTGCTAAATGTGTGCAGCCCATTTACATCGCTACCTTCAAACATTTAATCATGTTGCTTAAAACAAAAAAGAGAAAGAATCAGCTTTATTTCTTGCTGTACGCATTGGCATTTACTAACACCGCTCATTTGAAAATCGTTAAATTCTTATTTTGCCAGCTAATTAGCAGTTGCCAGTGTCATTTTTGTGATGTTGCAGCTAGTAATATGAGCCCAGTTGCATAGTCACAAAAGTGATCATTGGAAACTGTGACTCTGCTGCAGGGACAAAATGAGAAGCCCCCTTTTCTGTGCCTCTAACGACCTCTGACCTTTGCTTGCTGATGGTTTGCATTACGATTTTTCTTTTCACTCATTCAACCAAGGGTTGGGTTTGTATTACTAATCATTCTTTCTCTTGTGCCTCTACACATTAATAAAACATGTTCCGCAGTGAGCTGCTTGTTCGTTTTTATCATTTCACACTGACAGACAAAATAAATGCGCAGATAATTGTTAAGTCATATATTTATTTAAGCTTACAATAACTGTTATGCTGCTGAAGTAGTTATACAATGTTTGTAGATATCATTATGCATTAATTATATATGGTATATGTGTTATTTTGTATATATTTATACTATGTCTAATGTGTTTATTAAAAAGAATTTGTGTAAAATCATATGTGTTTGATGCTTTGTTTTAATAAAATTATGTATTTCTATTTTTATATAAATATATTTTTTAATGATGTCATTATGTTACATTTGAAGATGTCTGTTCAAAAACTAAAGTGTACAAGCAAAAAAAAATGGCAAAATAATACATTATTACTCCACAAACTTAAACACTCAGTATTGCATTACACCAATGAATGATTTTTATACATACATCTTTTACACACCTTATATGAAATGTAGGTTGTATAATTTTATCATTAGTATTTGTATTCATACATTAAAATGTATATAGTTCATATATGTACTTAGCATGGTAATCTTCAAATTCATTTTTCCATACCTCTTAAACATGATCAGCAATCCTAAAAACAGCATCCTAGTGAATTAAGATAGAAATTTATTGAGTAAAATTCTTATATCTGGACAAAAGGTTTAACCTAGCAATCCATAAAAGTGTATTGTGGTTTTGATGCTACAACCATTTTTTTTTCTTCCTAAGCCTCCCAAGCAGATCTATGTTCCTGATCAACAAAATTTTTTTAGGTTTTGCACATTAGTCCTGATTTTTAAATATTAAATCTTGAAAAAAACACTTTTTTGTCTGTATTTATTCAGACATTTCTGCTATTTACTTTTTTAAAATTGAGGCTATCAGTTACGTTTAAATTAGCTACAGAAAATTCTAAATGTAAAAAGTTTCCACATTTTTATTTATAGAACGCATCTAATACAGTTATTATTACTATTATTATTAATAATAATAAAACTAATATTAATAATAGTAACAGTAACTTTACTAGATGCCTATAATAATAATAATAATAATAAGTTAATTTATAAAAACATGTTTATTTTTAAAAAAAAACATCTGTGTAATAATTTGTAAAACACTTTTGGGTTGATAACAATACTTTAGAAAAGCTTATTAAATGATTTATCTACAAAAATCCTTGTAGACTTTAAAGGTGAATTTTGTAGAAAAATCTCCTAAAGGATTATCTTTCACCCCCTTGTTTAGAACTATTAAATGCACCTACATTATTTGTACTTAAAGGGACACTGTACCCAAAAAATTTCTTTCGTGATTCAGATTGAGCATGAAATTTTAAGCAACTTTCTAATTTACTCCTATTATCAAATTTTCTTCATTCTCTTGGTATCTTTATTTGAAATGCAAGAATGTAAGTTTAGATGCCGGCCCATTTTTGGTGAACACCCTGGGTTGTCCTTGCTGATTGGTGGATAAATTCATCCACCAATAAAAAAGTGCTGTCCAGAGTACTGAAACCAAAAAAAGCTTAGATGCCTTCTTTTTCAAATAATGATAGCAAGAGAACAAAGAAAAATTGATAATAGGAGTAAATTAGAAAGTTGCTTAAAATTGCATGCTCTTTCTGAATTACAAAATAAAAAATTTGGGTACAGTGTCCCTTTAACCATGTACAAGCTAGTTTTAAATTTACATAAAAAGATAGAATATTTAAAAACATACTTATATTTGACACACTCTCACAATATGAAAGTACAAAACTATTAAAGTATTATTGTTTTTAATAAATCTGATGATCTGATAATAATCAATAAATGCCTTTGTTCAGTAGCTAATTGAATCCATGGCAATATAAAGTAATATTACTTTCACTTTTATTTATATAAAAATGTAAGTTGTTCTTACAATAGGATTCAAGTGCAAAAATGATATAAAAAGTTAATATATATTTTTAACCTTAGGAATACTATAAGGAGGATACATTTTTATTGTTTAATAATTGTTCCAACTTTGCCTACTATTTAAAAAGTTTACATATGCTTTATAAATATTTTAATAAATATTAAATATACAAATTCATATATATTAGGCATATGTTATTTTTATTCCAAGGGAGAGGTCCATGAGTTCATTCTTATGTTTCAATTTTTTTTATCCCGATGTATTTATTTCACTCTTGTATAAAACTCCTGAATATATTGTCCCTCTATAATTAAATAACTAATATAATATAAACAATATTAATTCACCTTTTTTTTTTTTTTTTTTTAAATCAGTGGCAGGTTTTTAGATGGAGTGAACCAAGCAACATTGCAGTTTTTAGGCAGTAATAATTTTAAAAAACAATGTTAAAAAGTTGAAATGAGTTACTCATTAGATCAACTAATTTAGAAGATGTTGAATACACAGATAACACATTAAAATCGTTTGCCTTTATATTCAGTTTAGCACCCAATTATCCCTTTTCTTTTTTAATTGTCAGGGGTTTGGAGCTCTTTCCTTCTGTCCCACCTGCTGCTTTCCCAGTATTTATGTACCAGTATCTTTTATAGAATCCCTAACTCCCGCCCATGAGCAACCTTACCATTCTGTGTCATGCCAAGCCTGCCCTTGCTTGCCAAGGTACTCCAATTTCACTTCCAACCTCTTCCCACATAGCTAACCAACTCCTCTCTATGGCCACCAGTTTAAGCTATGGCCACCATTAACTCCTCCCTATGGCCACCATTAAGCTGACAAAAGTCATTGCTACCAAATTGTAATTGTGCTTGGTATAACTGTGGACTTCCTCACCATACAGATGGCAGTTATCTAATTAGGGGTAGTAATTTCCCATTTTTTAAGCCATTACCAAATCTTTATCAAGCTCATTCCTTTTATAAGAATAGAATACTCCATATTAGTTGTAAGTTTAAATAACTGTTATTATGATTATTTTAAAAACCAACTACAACTTAAGCATTTAGCTTCCTTTAAAAATAGGTTTCTGAATAAAAGTATTCCTGTTCTATGAAATCAAAGGCATTCTAAACCCACTTAAAATTTGGATTAGTTATGGATCTAAACTGATCGCTGGGCTCCTTTCATATTGCCTACAATGTTAATATTACTGATTATGGCTAAAAATAGTAAATTGTCTATTTTGTTAAAATTTTAAACTTCTTTGTCTTTTACTACTTATGTTTCAGAAACAAATGATGACTTGCTTGTCTTTTTTGTTTCAGGAAAGTTAACAAGTGCTACAAGGGGCGATCCTGTCCTGTAATAGTTCACTGCAGGCAAGTATGATATTTTGAAGCTGCTCCAACTTTGTAGAAATATGTACGATGATTCAAATCTGGGATATTCTCTGCTGTATGTAGAATGTGACAGAATTATTATGATCCGTTTTCCAGCAGTTTTGACCTATAATTTGAATTTGTATTTGAGATATTCTTAGTTAGTTAATAGGTCAATTTGCAATAAAATGATCCAATCCCGAGGTTTCAGGTTTAAGTCCCAGGATGAGCCAATTTAGCCTATTAGTTTTGGGGAGGGGGTTGCAAATTTTGAGGGATAGTTCTATTTGTGAGACTTTCAGATTCCAATGATCTCAAGAGTTTTTGTGTTTTTTATTTTAATCTCTTGAAATGAAAGGTCCCTGGTTCTCATAGGGGGTGGGGAAAAGATCCCTATGTACCTCCCTGGCCTTTTCATGTTTCACTGGATGCTGGATTCTGGTCTTGTGAGATTCTGTATGATCCCTCATCAGTATTATGAGGCACCTCAGGGATTGTTTTAAAGGAAATTTTGTTCCTTCTGAACTACGCATCTGATTAAGGGGAATTCAGTAATATTCTTTATGTGAAAGAGAGTCAGTTTCTTTACAATACAGGGCTCAGTAAAATAAGCTAATGATTTATCTCCTTGCTGGTGAGATTCGATCCCTCAGTGTCTCACCCCTGCTAAAAACTATACTCAAAGTTGGGTACCTGGAATACCTGCATGTCAAGCCAGATGAAAATACAGCTTGTTAGCCAATCAAGGGTGGAATTCATACACATATTACAAAGACTGGTCATTTTACAGGAGGACTAGGTTCATCCTCTTATTACTTAGTTGAGCTAAATTAAGTTTGCCATATTTTTTTTTTTTTAAAAACTGTCTAGAAAATAAATTTCACATGAACGTCTCTGTGTAAAAAAAAAAAGGAACATATGTTACATAAAAATGTCCTCAATAAACACTTCCAAATGTAGAAGAACCTTAAGCATGTAGCCAAGATGCTTGTCGCAGGACTTACAAAAGAGATCATATCTGGCATGCCAAAGTTAACTTGTTTCATTCTGGTAGTCACTTCAGTTTAGTTAGGGTGCCTGTATTATATTACAGACAGAAAATATGGTTTTCTTATAATCAGATTAGGCTAGTATGCAAAAAAAAAAATGGCTTTTGATTTGGGTTTTTGCAGTGGGTTTCGTATGGTTGATTGATTCAATATTTATGATAATTGCCTAATATGTCAGGATGCAATTTTTTTTTCTTAATTTTTATGACAGGTGTAAAGTTAACAATTAAATCTCATCTTGTGTAATTGTATCATTAATATTTTCTAACCTCTCTAAATACATAATTTCAATCATAAATGAACATTGTGATTATCATCTTAGTTGTGTTTGCATTTTCATAATTTAAAAATGGCATGTGAGTTATTTTTTCAACTTTTTTTCAACTTACTTGCTTGCTTAACATGTGAACTGAGAATGCACAAACATTAAAAGGACAGTCTACACTTTAGTCATCTTAAAGTCGTTAGGTTAAATTGCAAAAAGCCTCCTGTAGCAGGAACAGTAAAAAAAGTTATTTTAAAATGAATATTGTTTTTGGCCACTTTGAAATGTCTGCAAAGCTCCACCCACTGATGACATCATGACCTGGGTTGCATCTAGGCACTGCTGAATAGCATTGACAGTCTGTTGAATCCAACTAGTGAGTCTTTAGTAACTAGTGAGCCTTTAATGCAGCCCAGATCGTAATGTCATCAGTGGGCAGAGCTTGGTAGCCATTTCGAAGTGGCCAAAAACATTATTCATTTAAAAAAAACTTTTTTTTCTGTTCCTGCTGCATGATATAGAACGGGGTGCAGGAGACTATTTGCAGCTTAACAATAAGATACAGAAGCTCACATATAACAAACTTTGATAAAATAAGCTCAATGAATAACATAGAACAGGTGTATTTTTTATCAAATAGTAATTAAAGGGACATGAAACCAAGAATTTTTCTTTCAAGTTTCAGATCGAGAATACAATTTTAAACAACATTCCAATTTACTTATATTCTCTAACTAGGAGATAAGCCTGCCTAGAGGGCAGTCTATGTTTAAAAATACAACCCCCCAAGCTAAAGTTACAAAACAAATTACAGAAAAAAATAAAAAGGTATCCAAAATAAAAAATTAAACCTAAACTAATACCCCTATAAAAATAAAAAATCCCCCCAAAAATAAATACACCCCCTAATCTAATGCTAAACTACCAATAGCCCTTAAAAGGGCTTTCTCCAACATTGGTGTGTCCGGTCCACGGCGTCATCCTTACTTGTGGGAATATCTCTTCCCCAACAGGAAATGGCAAAGAGTCCCAGCAAAAGCTGTCCATATAGTCCCTCCTAGGCTCCGCCCACCCCAGTCATTCTCTTTGCCGTTGCACAGGCAACATCTCCACGGAGATGGTTAAGAGTATGTGGTGTTTATTTGTAGTTTTTTTATTCTACTATCAAGAGTTTGTTATTTTAAAATAGTGCTGGTATGTACTATTTACTCTGAAACAGAAAAAGAGGAAGATTTCTGTTTGTGAGAGGAAGATGATTTTAGCAGCAGTAACTAAAATCGTTTGCTGTTTCCACATAGGACTGTTGAGATGAAGTAACTTCAGTTGGGGGAAACAGTTAGCAGACTTTTCTGCTTAAGGTATGACTAGCCATATTTCTAACAAGACTGTGTAATGCTGGAAGGCTGTCATTTTCCCCTCATGGGGACCGGTAAGCCATTTTCTTAGTCTCAAACAGAATAAAGGGCTTAATATGGGCTATAAAACTGGTAGACACTTTTATGGGCAAAATCGATTGATTTATTTGAGCATTTTATACATGTTTATGTCTGAAATTCACACTTATAAGCTTGGGGAACGTTCCTTCATACTTTTTCACATATTCAGTAATAAAGTGTGCACTGTTTAAAATTTAAAGAGACAGTAACGGTTTTGTTCTAAAACGTTTTTTGTACTTTCTTGACAAGTTTAAGCCTGTTTAACATGTCTGCTCCTTCAGATAAGCTATGTTCTATATGTTTGAAGATCAATGTGTCTCCTCCTTCAAAATTGTGTGATAATTGTGCCATAGCGTCCAAACAAAGTAAGGACAGTACTGCCACAGATAGTAAAGTTGCCCAAGATGATTCATCAGATGAAGGGAGTAGACATAGTTCTACATCATCTCCTTCTGTGTCTATGCCAGTTTTGCCCACGCAGGAGGCCCCTAGTACTTCTAGCGCGCCAATGCTTATTACTATGCAACAATTGACGGCAGTAATGGATAACTCCATAGCAAATATTTTATCCAAAATGCCTGCATATCAGAGAAAACGCGATTGCTCTGTTTTAAACACTGAAGAGCAGGATGATAATTGCTCTGTCATACCCTCACACCAATCTGAAGGGGCCATGAGGGAGGTTTTGTCAGATGGGGAAATTTCAGATTCAGGAAAAATTTCTCAACAGGTTGAACCTGATGTTGTGACATTTAAATTTAAATTAAAGCATCTCCGCGCACTGCTTAAGGAGGTGTTATCTACTCTGGATGATTGTGACAACCTGGTCATTCCAGAAAAATTATGCAAAATGGACAAGTTCCTAGAGGTTCCGGTGCACCCCGACGCTTTTCCTATACCCAAGCGGGTGGCGGACATAGTGAATAAGGAGTGGGAGAAGCCCGGCATACCTTTTGTCCCCCCTCCTATATTTAAGAAATTATTTCCTATGGTCGACCCCAGAAAGGACTTATGGCAGACAGTCCCTAAGGTCGAGGGGGCAGTTTCTACTCTAAACAAGCGTACTACTATCCCTATCGAGGTTAATTGTGCTTTCAAAGATCCTATGGATAAAAAATTGGAGGGTTTGCTTAAAAAGATTTTTGTACAGCAAGGTTACCTCCTGCAACCCATTTCGTGCATTGTTCCTGTCACTACGGCAGCGTGGTTCTGGTTCGAGGAACTAGAAAAGTCACTCAGTAGAGAGACTCCGTATGAGGAGGTTATGGACAGGGTTCACGCACTCAAGTTGGCTAATTCTTTTATTTTAGATGCCGCTTTGCAATTAGCTAGATTAGCGGCGAAAAATTCAGGGTTTGCAATTGTGGCGCGCAGAGCGCTTTGGCTAAAGTCTTGGTCAGCGGATGTATCTTCCAAGACAAAATTGCTTAATATCCCCTTCAAGGGTAAAACTCTCTTTGGACCAGAATTGAAAGAGATTATCTCAGACATCACTGGGGGAAAGGGCCACGCCCTCCCGCAAGATAGGCCCTTCAAGGCCAAGAATAAGTCTAATTTTCGTTCCTTTCGAAGTTTCAGGAGCGGACCGGCTTCCAACTCCGCATCCTCTAAACAAGAGGGTAATGCTTCACAAACCAAACCAGCCTGAAAACCCATGCAAGGCTGGAACAAGGGTAAGCAGGCCAAGAAGCCTGCTGCTGCTAACAAGACAGCATGAAGGTGTAGCCCCCGATCCGGGACCGGATCTAGTAGGGGGCAGACTCTCTCTCTTTGCTCAGGCTTGGGCAAGAGATGTTCAGGATCCATGGGCACTAGAAATAGTTTCTCAGGGTTATCTTCTGGAATTCAAGGAACTACCCCCAAGGGGAAGGTTCCACATGTCTTACTTATCCTTAAACCAAATAAAGAGACAGGCATTCTTACATTGTGTAGAAGACCTGTTAAAAATGGGAGTGATACACCCAGTTCCAACGGCGGAACAGGGAATGGGATTTAACTCAAATCTGTTTGTGGTTCCCAAAAAAAGAGGGAACTTTCAGACCAATTCTGGATTTAAAGATCCTAAACAAATTTCTCAGGGTTCCATCGTTCAAAATGGAAACCATTCGAACGATTCTACCTACAATCCAGGAAGGTCAATTTATGACTACCGTGGATCTAAAGGATGCGTATCTACATATTCCTATCCACAAGGATCATCATCAGTTCCTAAGGTTCGCCTTTCTGGACAAACATTACCAGTTTGTGGCGCTCCCATTTGGGTTAGCCACTGCTCCAAGGATTTTCACAAAGGTACTCGGGTCCCTTCTAGCGGTCCTAAGACCAAGGGGCATTGCAGTAGTACCTTACTTGGACGACATTCTGATACAAACATCGTCTCTTTCAAAGGCAAAGGCTCACACAGACATCGTTCTGGCCTTTCTCAGATCTCACGGATGGAAGGTGAACATAGAAAAAAGTTCCCTGTCTCCGTCGACAAGAGTTCCTTTCTTGGGAACAATAATAGATTCTTTAGAAATGAGGATTTTCCTGACAGAAGTCAGAAAGTCAAAGCTTCTAAACGCTTGTCAAGTTCTTCATTCTATTCCACGTCCTTCCGTAGCTCAGTGCATGGAAGTGGTAGGGTTGATGGTTGCAGCAATGGACATAGTTCCTTTTGCGCAAATTCATCTAAGACCATTACAACTGTGCATGCTGAAACAGTGGAATGGGGACTATACAGACTTGTCTCCAGTGATTCAAGTAGATCAGAAAACCAGAGACTCACTCCGTTGGTGGCTAACCCTGGACCACTTGTCCCAGGGAATGAGCTTCTGCAGACCAGAGTGGGTCATCGTCACAACCGACGCCAGTCTAGCAGGCTGGGGCGCGGTCTGGGAATCCCTGAAAGCTCAGGGACTATGGTCTCGGGAAGAGTCTCTTCTCCCGATAAACACTCTGGAACTGAGAGCGATATTCAATGCTCTCAGGGCTTGGCCTCAACTAGCACAGGCCGGATTTATAAGATTCCAATCAGACAACATGACGACTGTTGCTTATATCAATCATCGGGGGGAACAAGGAGTTCCCTGGCGATGAGAGAAGTGACCAAAATAATAGAATGGGCGGAGGATCACTCCTGCCACCTAACTGCAATCCACATCCCAGAAGTGGAAAACTGGGAGGCGGATTATCTGAGTCGTCAGACATTCCATCCGGGGGAGTGGGAACTTCACCCGGAGATCTTTGCCCAATTAACTCAATTATGGGGCATTCCAGACATGGATCTGATGGCGTCTCGTCAGAACTTCAAGGTTCCTTGCTACGGGTCCAGATCCAGGGATCCCAAGGCGGCTCTAGTGGATGCACTAGTAGCGCCTTGGACCTTCAACCTAGCCTATGTGTTTCCACTGTTTCCTCTCATTCCCAGGCTGGTAACCAGGATCAAGCAGGAGAGGGCCTCGGTGATCTTGATAGCTCCTGCGTGGCCACGCAGGACTTGGTATGCAGACCTGGTGAATATGTCATCGGTTCCACCATGGAAGCTACCTTTGAGACAGGATCTTCTGGTACAGGGTCCATTCGAACATCCAAATCTAGTCTCTCTCCAGCTGACGGCTTGGAAATTGAACGCTTGATTTTATCTAAGCGTGGGTTTTCGGATTCTGTGATTGATACTCTGGTACAAGCCAGAAAACCTGTAACTAGAAAGATTTACCATAAAATATGGAAAATATATATCTGTTGGTGTGAATCCAAGGGATTCTCATGGAGTAAGATTAAGATTCCTAGGATCCTTTCCTTCCTACAAGAGGGTTTGGATAAGGGATTATCAGCCAGTTCTCTAAAGGGACAGATTTCTGCTTTATCTGTCTTGTTACACAAACGACTGGCAGCTGTGCCAGATGTTCAAGCATTTGTTCAGGCTCTGGTTAGGATTAAGCCTGTTTACAGACCTTTGACTCCTCCCTGGAGTTTAAATCTTGTTCTTTCAGTTCTCCAAGGGGTTCCATTTGAACCTTTACATTCCATAGATATTAAGTTGTTATCTTGGAAAGTTTTGTTTTTGGTTGCTATTTCTTCTGCTAGAAGAGTTTCTGAGTTATCTGCTCTGCAGTGTTCTCCGCCCTATCTGGTGTTTCATTCAGATAAGGTCGTTTTGCATACTAAGCCTGGTTTTCTTCCAAAGGTTGTTTCCAACAAAAATATTAACCAGGAGATAGTTGTACCTTCTTTGTGTCCGAATCCAGTTTCAAAGAAGGAACGTTTGTTACACAATTTAGACGTAGTCCATGCTCTAAAATTCTATTTAGAAGCTACAAAAGAGTTCAGACAAACATCTTCTCTGTTTGTCGTCTATTCTGGTAAAAGGAGAGGTCAAAAAGCGACTGCTACCTCTCTTTCCTTTTGGCTTAAAAGCATCATCCGATTGGCTTACGAGACTGCCGGATGGCAGCCTCCTGAAAGAATCACAGCTCACTCTACTAGGGCTGTGGCTTCCACATGGGCCTTCAAGAACGAGGCTTCTGTTGATCAGATATGTAAGGCAGCGACTTGGTCTTCACTGCACACTTTTGCCAAATTTTACAAATTTGATACTTTTGCTTCTTCAGAGGCTATTTTTGGGAGAAAGGTTTTGCAAGCCGTGGTGCCTTCTGTTTAGGTAACCTGATTTGCTCCCTCCCTTCATCCGTGTCCTAAAGCTTTGGTATTGGTTCCCACAAGTAAGGATGACGCCGTGGACCGGACACACCAATGTTGGAGAAAACAGAATTTATGCTTACCTGATAAATTACTTTCTCCAACTGTGTGTCCGGTCCACGGCCCGTCCTGGTTTTTTAATCAGGTTTGATGAATTATTTTCTCTAACTACAGTCACCACGGCACCCTATGGTTTCTCCTGTTTTTTTCCTCCTGTCCGTCGGTCGAATGACTGGGGTGGGCGGAGCCTAGGAGGGACTATATGGACAGCTTTTGCTGGGACTCTTTGCCATTTCCTGTTGGGGAAGAGATATTCCCACAAGTAAGGATGACGCCGTGGACCGGACACACCGTTGGAGAAAGTAATTTATCAGGTAAGCATAAATTCTGTTTTTTGTAGGGCATTGCCCTATGTTAAACAGCTCTTTTGCAGTTACAAAAAATTCTAAGTCCCCCCTTACAGTAAAACCCACCACCCACCAAACCCCCCAAATAAATAAACCTAACACTAAAAAAACTAAACTAAACCTGGCATTCAGGGCATTCAGCTCTTTTAAGTAGTACCCATAACCCTAATCTAAAAAAAACAAACCCCCCAAAAATTTTTTAAAAAAAACCTAAGTCTAACCCCCAGGTTGGTACTCACTGTTGCTGAAGTCTGGCGGAGAAGATCCTCTTCTAGGCGTTGAAATCTTCTTCTAAGCTTCCGACATCTTCTTCCAAGCGGGGACCTCTTCTTTCTTCATACAGGACAGCGGAACTGAAGATCGGCGACCGCGGAACTCAAGACCTGCGACTGCGGAGCCACGGAGAGTGGAGGATCCTCTTCTTCCAATCGCCGCCGTACAATGAATATTAAATTCAAGGTACGCGATTAAAGATGGCGTCCCTTGGATTCCTATTGGCTGATTTGATTCTTCAAATTCAAATCAGCCAATAGGATGAGAGCTACTGAAATCCTATTGGCTGATTTAAACAGCCGGTCTTCAGTTCCAGGGTCGCGGGTCTTTAGTTCCAGGGTCGCTGGCCTACAGTTTAGTGGTCATCAGTCTTCAGCTCTGCTCTCCGCTCCGCGCTGGCTTGTTCCTGGAAGAAGAAAGAAGAGGTCGCCGCTTGGAAGAAGTCTTCACCGCCTGGAACAGGACCTTCTCTGCCAGACTTCACCAATCGTGAGTACCAACCTGGGGGTTAGACTTGGGGTTTTTTTTTTTTAATTTTTTTGGGGGGTTGTTTTATTTAGATTAGGGATAAGCACTTCTTAAAAGCGCTAAATGCCCTTTTAAGGGCAGCGAAAAAGAGCTAAATGCACTTTAGTGTAAGGTTTTTTTAGTGTAAGGTTTATTTAATTTGGGGGGTTTGGTGGGTGGTGGGTTTTACTGTTAGGGGGGGCTTAGATTTTTTTGTAATGGCAAAAGAGCTGTTTAACTTAGGGCAATGCCCTACAAAAAGCCCTTTTAAGGGCTATTGGTAGTTTAGCATAAGATTAGGGGGCTTTTTTATTTTTTGTATTTCTAGCTTAATTTAAACTTATTTTTTTATTTTTAAAGTAATGTTAGTTTTTTATTTTGTTTCTAATTTTGTATTTTTAATTTAGGTAATTGGGTTTAATTTAGGGGGTGTTAGGTTAGGGGGTTTAGTAATTTTATTAGTTTTTTGAGTTGTGGTTTTGGTGGTTTAAGGGGTTAATAGGTTAATTAGGTTTATTACGATGTGGGTTTTTTACAGTTTAGGGGTTAATTATGGTAATTAGGTTTATTGCGATGTGGGGGGTTTGCGGTTTAGGGGTTAATAGGGTAATTAGGTTTATTACGATGTGGGTGGTTGACGATTAAGGGATTATTATGTTATGTTATTTGCGGATTAGGGGTTAATTACTTTATTATTTTGCGATATGTGGGTTTGCAGTTTAGGTGTTAATACTTTGTGCCTACGGTTGCGTGTTTTTTTTTTTGTAATGCTCCATTTGCCTTCGCTGCATCCTGGTGAATTCCGAAAATGTCAGGGTGCTAAAAGAATCCACCTGCCACGCTGCATCCAGGTGAATTCTTTTGGCTGTGTGCGCAGCCAACGTTCTGTTGGCTGCCTCGCGCTGCCAACATTCGTTTGAGGATGCGTGCGCAACTACCGACGGCAACGGACATTACAAACACAATTATAGTATAGATTTGCTTCACTTACTCTTGGTATTCATTGTTGAAGGAGCAGCAATTCACTACTGGGCGCTAACTGAACACATCAGGTGAGCCAAAAACATAAGGCCTAAACATGCAGCTACCAGTCAGCAGCTCCTGAACATAGCTAGGTATCCTTTTCAACAAAGGATATCAACAGAACAAAACCAATTAGATAATAGAAGAATATTGGAAAGTTGTTTAAAATCACATACTCTATCTGAATCATGAAAGAATAAAATTGTGTTTCATGTCCCTTTAAGCAAAAATGCTTCTAATTAAAGCTATCACATGTGTTTTACTGTGTATGAGATTTGTGAAGTGTGCTTACATATGCCCATTAGAGACATGCATTAGCATGTACAGTTTGCGGTTACTCAGAAAGCTTGCAGTGGTTCATATACATTGAGCATGTGCAAGCTGTGAATGTGACTATATAAGGAATACACAGATTTGTCCCCCCTGGTGCTTGCACAGCAAATACATTGATAGCTTAAAGGGACATGAAAATTAGCTCATAGAAGTAAATTGGATAGTTGTTTAAAATTGTTTAAAACTGTATGCTCTTTCGGAATCATGAAAGTAAATCTTTAGGTTTCATGTTTCTTAAATAAGCTACAGCACAAAACCACTTTGGGTTGAACTAATGCCCATTTTAAGTTTTACTGAATTGCCCTTTTAACTATTTGAAAACTAAAGACAAGTTGTTTGAAAATAAAGATTTTAAGTTATGAAGTATGTTGAATTAGATAAATACAAAGTCTTAGGAAATGTTAAAAAAGTGCTCATGACGAACTGGAATACAGCTGCAGGAGCCTTTGAAAACAAAATATTAATGAGCCCAATATGATTTCTTATGGATATGAATAGCATTTCATTTAAAAACAACACAAAATCCTTTATGAAGGCAGCATAAAGTAACATAACCTTAAGTTCTTTTTTTTTTCTACTGAGATAGATTTCCGTGGATTAAACACAGGGTAACGGGTAAGCATCTGCTTATGGTTAAAATGAGGGTCTCATTAAAAAAATATATATTTGTGCAGTTGCATTTGGTAGTTTTATGTATAGGCAGTAAGGGGTGCAAATATTTTAAAGGAACAGTCTAGTCCAAAATAAACTTTCATGATTCATATAGAGCATGTAATTTTAAACAATTTTCCAATTTACTTTTATCACCAATTTTGCTTTGTTCTCTTGGTATTCTTAGTTGAAAGCTTAACCTAGGAGGTTCATATGCTAATTTCTTAGACCTTGAAGGCCGCCTCTTAAGAATGCATTTTAACAGGGTTTTCACCACTAGAGGGTGTTAGTTCATGAATTTCATATAGATAACACTGTGCTCATGCACGTGAAGTTACCTGGGAGCTATCACTGATTGGCTAAACTGCAAGTCTGTCAAAAGAACTGAAAAAAGAGGCAGTTTGTAGAGGCTCAGATACAAGATATATATATATATATATATATATATATATATATATATATATATATATATATATATATATATATATATATAATTTCACAGCCCCTTAAAAAGAATAATGTTATATTTCTTAGAATTTCTAATACATCTAGGGAAATGTTTATGATGATATCTCATTTATATATTGACAAGGGTGGTGCTTTCTCAATTTAGTCAACTCTTGCTAGATAAACTATTGCTAGAATGAGAAGGCTCCATAATGCCCCCTTCAGTTTTACATTAGCATTACAGTGTAACTAATGACTGAATTAGTTGCATAAACCTCAATGTAACATAAAATGGCTGAATGATAAGATCTGATATTGGGTTTCTAGATACAAGCTTTTGTGTAGAATTCAGTGTGATGTTTATTTTAGAGATAACTTGCATCTTTCTGTAATTCTTCTCATAACAATGAGCTATATTATTGAATACAATAGAGCTGATATGTGACTGCATTTGACTTGCCTCTTAATTTGTAGGGGGACAAAGGCTATTGTATCCAAAATATATTTGATATTGGAGATAAAATATCTGTTCTATGTTATTCATTGAGCTTATTTGATCAAAGTTTGTGATATATGAGCTCCTTTATGTTATTTTATTTTTCAAAAAATGCTTTACTAGTGTTATAGAAAATTAAGGATAGTTATCAATACTATCTAGATAAAAAGTAGACTTATTTGTAGTCATGTGATAAATCCTGGAGAAAGAGCCTGTTAAACATCTGTGAGGAAGCTTTCCCTTTGTTAATGAGAACCCAAATCAAAGAAATTGTTAATTAACTCCAAGACTAAAGAAAGAATTATCCACATGACAAATGAAAGGTTCTCCTCTATTTGAAGACACATGGTATAGAATATTATTATAATTTGTGTAATTGTCATGAGCTCTATGGCTTTGTAATTTCTGACCCCATAGCACTGCCATAACAGAACTTGGCTAATTATTAGCTGTCTAGTATTTTATAATGCAGTAAACCAGATTACAGTGTGCAACTGGTTAACTCTAATGCACTAAATAGACCGTTCTTTATTATTTCATTCTTATCATTGCATTAAATCATGTTTGCAGTTGTACCATAGTCTTATGCCAGTTATATACCTAACTCAAGGACTTAAAGAGACAGTTAACACCTTGAGATGTTTGTATACAATGTTTATTTATGCATAATTAAACAATATTGCAATATATTTTCATTATTTATTTTCCCCCTTTTCATGTAATTTTGCTCTGAAAATTGAGAAATTTCTAATTCTCAGAGCTTGAAATGCACTGTGCTGACTTCCCTGGGCTAACTCTGCTACATATTTGTCCCTTAGTGGCTTTCTCAGGTAACAACTGCAAAACAATGTATGGTTGTGTCTAGCCTTGTTCTCTGCAGAAAAGCCCAGATTGGCTCCTTCAGATACGACAAATGGGGGGAAGGCTATGTTACTGAAAAATAATTGCAGAAAAAAAAGATGTTAATTTGTTTTAAAACTTTGTTAATATGTTATTATATAGCAACACAACAGAAATGTCTTGTAATTACAATGGGCCAGATTACAAGTGGAGCACAATCATTTGCCACAAGCGATAAGGGCTTTTTTCACTCGTCGGCTTAGCGTGCAAACAAAAACAGTTAAGTTTCAACTCATAATATGAGCGCAACCCGACGCACACAAAAAGCTTACTTCTAGTGCAATTAACACTTGAGCTGGAGCATTAATTAGCCAGCCACTTGTAATCTGGCCCCTTGTGTTTACTGTCACTTTAATAGACTTTTGTCATCCAAATTAAATGAAGTCTTCTAGGAAAAAAAAAAAATATTTTGAAATTATTTTTCTCATAGGGACAAAGACATTCTATTTTTCTTAAAATAAATTTAATAGTGGATGTTGACACACAAATGGCATAAATACAATAATATAATTAAAAGGTCAAAGTGTATAAAACTAAGTCTAGTTATTTATAAATAAACCTAATACAATTAATAAGAAAGCTGCATAACTTTGCTTTTAAATTTACTCTATAAGATAATAAATATTGAAACAAATATTATAACACAATTTTAGCACTGCTATTAGCAATCATTTTTCTTATGCTTAAAATTTGGTTATAGGTTAGATATAAAAAAATGTTTTTCTTTTCAATTATTTTAGAGTAGGAGCTTTGCTTTGCTTTGTTTTCGTGTGATATTAAAGGAGCATTTAATTTAGTTATACAGTATCCCACAAAAGTGAGTACACCCTTCACATTTTTGTAAATATTTTATTATATCTTTTCATAGTAAAACAAATTAAATGAGTGGCGCTAGCTAAAGCTGAGGAATAACAATAATATAAAATAAATATGGGTCCTTAGTACCAGTATATTATTACTAATCTAAAAGAAGACAAAGTTCCATAGAAATATGTAAAAAGATAATAAATAAATATTTAATGTACATAAAAGGATTATAAAATGGAAGTTGTATGCACTACGACAAATATTATAAAAATATATAAAAAATAGTTGTGGCCACAACTTAAACAAACATATACTCTATATAAGTGTATGATATCACTTAAAAGACACCACCTTTTAGATTAGTAATAATATACTGGTACTAAGGACCCATATTTATTTTATATTATTGTGTATTATTCCTCAGCTTTAGCTAGCACCACTCATTTAATTTGTTTTACTTTGTACTTACCAACCGTGTAGAGAGATCACGGTATAATACTTTGAGTAAGCTAAGAGGAAATCTTTAGAACTAAACTAGGTCCGGATTTCTTGTTTTCTAAAATTATATATTTTCATGTGACAACTCTGAAGAAATGAAACTTGGCTACAATGTAAAGTAGTGTATAACAGTGTAAATTTGCTGTCCCCTCAAAATGACTCAACACACAGCCATTAATGACTAAACCGTTGGCAACAAAAGTGAGTAAACCCCTAAGTGGAAATTTCCAAATTGGGCCCAATTAGCCATTTTCCCTCCCCGGTGTCATGTGACTCATTAGTGTTACAAGGTCTCCGGTGTGAATGGGGAGCAGGTGTGTTAAATTTGGTGTTATCGCTCTCACACTCTCTCATACTGGTCACTGGAAGTTCAGCATGGCACCTCATGGCAAATAACTCTTTGAGGATCTGAAAAAAAGAATTGTTGCTCTACATAAAGATGGCCTAGGCTATAAGAAGATTGCCAAGACCCTAAAACTGAGCTGCAGCACGGTGAGCAAGACCATACAGCGGTTTTACAGGACAGGTTCCACTCAGAACAGGCCTCGCCATAGACGACCAAAGAAGTTGAGTGCACGTTCTCAGCGTCATATCCAGAGGTTGTCTTTGGGAAATAGACGTATGAGTGCTGCCAGCATTGATGCAGAGGTTGATGGGGTGGGGGGTCAGCCTGTCAGTGCTCAGACCATACGACGCACAAGAAAGCCCGCAAACATTTTTCTGAAGACAAGCAGACTAAGTATATGGATTACTGGAGCCATGTCCTGTGGTCCGATGAGACCAAGATAAACTTTTTTGGTTAAGATGGTGTCAAGCGTGTGTAGTGGCAACCAGGTGAGGAGTACAAAGACAAGTGTGTCTTTTCTACAGTCAAGCATGGTGGTGGGGGTGTCATGGTCTGGGTCTGCATGAGTGCTGCCAGCACTGGGGAGCTACAGTTAATTGAGGGAACCATGAATGCTATTATGTACTGTGACATACTGAAGCAGAGCATGATCCCCTCCCTTCGGAGACTGGGATGCAGGGCAGTATTCCAAGATGATAACAACCCCAAACACACCTCCTAGATGACCACTGCCTTGCTAAAGAAGCATGTCTCCAGACCTAAACCCCACCATTGAGCATCTGTAGGGCATTCTCAAATGGAATGTGGGGGAGTACAAGGGCTCTAACATCCACCAGCTCTGTGATGTCGTCATTGAGGAGTGGAAGAGGACTCCAGTGGCAACCTGTGAAGCTCTGGTGAACTCCATGCTCAAGAGTGTTAAGGCAGTGCTGGAAAATAATGGTGGCCACACAAAATATTGACACTTTGGGCCCAATTTGTACATTTCCACTTAGGGGTGTACTTACATTTGTTCCCAACGGTTTAGACATTAATGGCTGTGTGTTGAGTTATTTTGAGGAGACAGCAAATTTACACTGTTATACAGGCTGTACACTCACTACTTTACATTGTAGTAAAGTATAATTTCTTCAGTGCTGTCACATGAAAAGATATAATAAAATATTTACAAAAATGTGAGGGGTGTACTCACTTTTGTGGGATACTGTATGTATAAATGTTATACAGCTTGTAAGGTTTTTTGCAAATCAAGAGCATTTCAGAGATACATTGCTTGAAAAGCCTGGTGAAATTCACAAGCCTAATCTGTGCTGTGGCCAAGAATTAATTGATTTAAAGATTCAAACACTAAATAACTGTTAGATAGTATGGTGCATTCAAAGAAAAGATTAGTCTGAGAATAACATGTAGATGTATTGTTTAATGTTTCACATTAAAAAATAAAACAATGGGAGATGACATGTGTTGGCCAATTAGGGACAATTTTAAAAAGGTCACTAGAGTGTGCAGCCAATGGCTGTGTGGAATATAACACTGTTCTACACTTCCATTTCTAACAGGAACTGAAAAGCTCACAATTTCAGAATGGAATTACAGGAAAAGGGGACAAAATAAATAATGAAAGTATAAGGCAGTTTTTTATTTAAACAATTAATCATTTTATATTACTATCTTAAAGTGTTTAATGTCCCTTTAAATAAGTTTATGTTCTGATTTAACCAATCACTACTGTGTTTTGTCCCCTAAATCTGTTTCCAATTACTTGTTATACCTACTACAGAGACATGGAACACAATATTTCTTTCATGATTCACACAGAGCATACCATTTTAAACAACTTTCCAGTTTACTTCTATCAAATTTACTTAATTCTCTTGGTACCCGTTTTTGAGCAGCAATGAACTACTGGGACCTAGTTGAAAACATTGGAGTGAGCCAATGATTAAAGGAATATATGTGAAGCCACCAAAAAGTGCTCAAGACACGTACATGATATGTGATGCTGAGCCTATACAAGTCAATGGCAACACATTAAGGGCTAACAAACAGTACAATGTCCCTTTAAGCAGAAAAGAGCCTTTACAGCTTCTCTCTAACCACCCTCTAGCCTCTCTGGAGCAAGCAGCACATTTTAAGTGTATTTTACAGCAAAAGGGACCTATATATATATATATATATATATATATATATATATATATATATATATATATATATATATATATATATATATATATATACAGTATACAGTTCGCAAGAACTGCTGGTGCAATGATAAATGCCGGCAGCGTATGGTGTCAGCATTTATCGATGTGTAGCGATGTGCAGCAGACATGATACGCTAATTTATATCATGTCCGCTCGCACATTGATAAATATACCCCATAGTCTGAACTTCAAATGAGTAGTAGATTTTTTTCTGAAAATTTTAAAAGTTCTCTCTATTTCCATTCTCCCTGTACCATGTGACAGCCATCAGCCAATCACAAATGCATACACGTACCATGTGACAGACATCAGCCAATCACAAATGCATACATGCTTATTATGTGAATTCTTGCACATGCTCAGTAAGAGCTGGTGACTCAAAAAGTTTAAATATAAAAAGACTGTTCACATTTTGCTAATGGAAGTAAATTGGAAAGTTGTTTAACATTGCATGCTCTATCTGAATAATGAAAGTTTAATTTTGACTTGAGCGTTCCTTTAAGTAAGGATATACATGTGAAGGGTTCCAGTGAAGAGTCACATTGGCCTACAAATTAGCTTTCCATTGTGCCATTGTGCACTGTCTCAAAACAGAGCGCGGCTATTATTTTGGGCTTGAACTCCCAGTTGTTGCAGAAATAAAGCAAGTGTTACTAGACCAGAAAATAGAATATGCATATATAGCATTATGTTAACTAGAGAAAATATTTGGGAATGGATATTTTCCTTTTGCTGTAAACCATGAGTGCAAAGCCAATAACAAGTCACACAAATTACTGCAATTAAAAGGAGTTAAATCCTGAAGCGGCACCTTCCTCCCCCCCCGCACGCATTTTCTTTGTTGCAACTTTATTTAGCAGAGCAGCACTTGCTTTTGTGTGTTTATTTACTCAATTAGTAACCATAATGCATATGTTTCTTTAACAAACTACCTTTTTATGATATTTTTCTCTCTCTCACAAAAACTATCCGTGTAGAACAATAGTTAATCCCGAATGAGCAGCTTGTGTTGATTAAAAGCGTTTTGGTTCTTTGTGTCTGTATGCCTCCTGTTTACACCCACTCCTTTATACCACCTTCCATTTAGCTTCTCCCATATGACGTTAACAATAAAATTAATAGTCGAGAGCCCTTTGACTTCTTTGCTTTTCACCAGGGGAGCGCTAACAGAATTCTCTTATTATTCACAGTGATGGCGCAGGACGAAGCGGAACATATATTCTGATTGACATGGTACTCAATAAGATGGCAAAAGGTGAGCTTCTAAAGGCCTAGTGCTTTAATTCTGATATATGTATGTGGTTGGCATAGTAACAGAGCAGTATTCAGCGGTTGGTCTTTGAGTGCAGTCAAGCAGTTTCCTCTGTGTATTTTTCCCTCTAGTTATATGATGCAATGTACTCTGGGGAAAACAGCTCAATGGTCACTAAAGAATAAATAGAAATCAGTTGATTAATTTCAAGGGTATTAAAGGTTTAAGATTAACATCTCTAATGCAAATCCAACTGAATTTAGTGGTTATAAAATAATGTATTTGGTGTTATATACATTGAAAAATGTATGTGCCTTGCTATGTATTCAGTTATTTAAGTATTTTTATCTACAATTTACTTTTTGTTTTTATAAAATACTTTTTTTAAAACATTTCTTAAGAACTATATACTATCAAACTTTAGCTCAACATTTTTTTTATTAGTATCTGTTTTAAAAAAAATAAAAATATATTAATTCAGTTACTATGTAAATGTATATAATCTCACCCACTTCTCTCATGTAAACTATATATGCTAATGATGCACAGTGTTTTTTATATCTATCTATCTATCTATCATCTATCTATCTATCTAATAATCTGAAATGTATTGTAGATGTATTTATACACAAAGAATTACATATGAGTTCAATTTTAAACAAATATTTTTATCAAGTAGAAAAATAGTATATAACTGTAGAATTATTGTTACACATTTTTACACAAAAGTGTCTTAAAAATTAGCAAACAGTTATTTTTATTTTGCAAATTATGGGTTATGTTTGCAATTTTCCTTAAAAGAACAAACTTTAAGGAATGTTGATTACACAAGAAATTCAGTTGTGAATTATAAAAATCAAATTTCCCTGCAACAGTAAATTTTGCAACACATCTTAAACATTAGTCAAATTAGTTTAAACTCTATTGTAAAATGGTGCACTGAAAAAAAGACCAGGCTTACAATATAAACTATTTATGCCTATACAAAAGTAAATGAAAAGTTTCTTTTTTCTGGCCTCAGTCTTTCAACCACTTAGGTTGACTTTGTTGCTTGAACACTAAAGAATGACATATTTTGACTTCAGTGTACCATGTAATGTCAAATTCCATTTTAAGTGTGTTCTTATTGTTGAACAAAGACAGACAAGTCATGTGAAACTCGCCATAGAATGGAGTCACAGGGCTTTTTTAGATTGGTGAACGCCATTTTGTGTTTGACCTGCTCCCCTCTGCCAATGGGGTGTACAATTTGAAATCCCCTGACCTGGTGCTTAGGCTGTAGTTAAACTGAAAGATCAAAGGGCAATGCGGGCATTTCAACCCTGCTGAGGTGGGCCTTTCCCAGGCTGTCACACTGTGAGGCAGCCAAAGGTTTTGTTCTGATAGGAATCTAGGCCCGGACTGTGAGGCCTAGGTCTTCTTTGTCTGGCCTGAGAAGTTTGAGGCCCAGGTTCAGGATCTAGTGTTCATCAAAATGATCAAAGGCCTTGAAGCCTTGGACATAAAATCTTTCTTTCCATTTCCTTTTCTCACAGAATGAATTGTACAAGTACCAAAGAATGCCATTTGCAAAGCTTTTATATTGAGTACTAGCACTAACTTTAGAGTCCTTCAGTCATACACATGAAAATGTAAGTGCACTTTCAATCTGGGCCCAGCTGCAGGACCTGCATCTATGAGTATTTCTTTAAATAAAAAAGGGGCTTTTAAGGATTAAAGCCTTCAGTCTTTAAAAAAAAAAAAAAAAAAGACTTTTAAGAATAAACCTAGCATAATTTGAGTTCTTGTTCCACTGATTTATAAGGAGAAAAAAAAGAATAATGCTGTTTAAAATCAAAGAAAAAAAGGCTAGATTACTGCAGTGGGAAAGTGGAAAATGCAAAAGATGACCATTTTCTTTAAAGAAGATTTTAAATTGTATTGCCTAAAGAATTGTATTTCTTTTATGTAGTATTTTCTTTAGTCAGACTTTTTACTGGTCACAGTTGCTAATTTTAAAATGTCACTATTTTTAATTTATATATATATATATCTTTTACGCTGTTTGCTATTTTTATATAGGCACTTTGATATTTATATTCTTTAAACCATTTTTCATGCTGGTTTAATACTTTTGTATTTGCATTTACTCCATGCCCTTTTATGTGGGTCAAATCTATAATTTAAGTGTTTTTTGTGCTGTGCCTGAAATACTGGCAGCCAACTTGAAACATTTTCTTTGTCGCTTTATAACTTTTATGATAATATACTTATTGTCTGCCTTCCCATAATGTATGCATGTGAATTAAAGATGTACACCCAGGCTTGACTTTTTTGTTTTTATTATTTTAATACTTTTTCCAGAGATTTGTTTAAGGTTTTTGAACAGAGCAATCAGTTTATGTTCATCTGAATATATTCTTGTAGTTATCAAAAATGATTTCCATTGCAAATAGATCATAATCCACAGACTGAGAATAATATCCAATCATCATTCATATCTATTTGATATTTGTTTTTAAAACAATGCTCAGAATCTGATTTACTACCTTTACAGGAAGATGCAGTAAAGATCTGTGTGCCTGTTTACAGATTAGAGAGTTATAAGGTATACAGCTGTTTTATGCTAGCTTTTAAGCAGTTTTATTTAAACAAACTATGCATGCTTTACTTTTACAAATGTTCATAAAACAAAGGTGGCAAAATAGAAAAGATAAATAAAAATAGAAGGGAGTTGCATTTACCTTATAAAGATTGATACAGGGACCAGGAAGCTAGGGACTAATCAGGTAGGGTACTGGATGGAATCAGTGTAGGTGCAGACAGAATCATTTGTGTTACATGGATAGGGCTGGGTGTTCAGGGGCAGGGCTAAATTTGAAGAAACAGCGGCAGGAAGGCACAATTTTCAGCATAGTTGGAGTGCAAACTAAAATATTGGAAAGCACCCCTATAAATCTGAATAACATGTGTGTTTTATATAAAACAGGATAGAGCATAGAGTGTGCTTTGTTTAATGTGATCTTTTCTTGCAGTTATTCACTTTTTATTTTCTTCCAAAATTTAACAGATTATGAAGGCAGCCAGTATAACATTCAGCAATTACCGGTTAAAAATATCCACAGTTATGAATATACGCTATATCCCATTTTTCAAGATAATAAATGAACATACTGCTAATATAGAGCAACTTTGTATGGTATTTCAAGGAAATAAATGCACATTAAGAACAAAGCTTATGATCAAACAATGGGATTTACATTATGGTGACTTGAAGCATAATACATATGTCCAACATTTAATATTGAATCCTTTTAGTGATAGAAAAAGCTTTTTTTTTTGCAGACACTGAAATTTCTGCTGCTATATGCCCTTCCAACCCTGCTATTTTAGATTATACGTGCCTCGTATATAATTATCAATACTAAATGGTTAGTTATTAACTCCTTTTTGCCAGAAAACATAGAGCAAAGATTTTTCACTTTTGTCACACAGTGATTGTGTCTTTCTGTCAACCACATACAATGTGATGAGTGATGAACAATTTCTGTCAGCCTTTGCCAAACAGATTTTGAGAAGAAGGTGAATAACCCCTTATGTCAGGCACATATACTGTAGCTACGTATGTAATGCCTGATTAATTCTTTCAGTTAAATCTCAGTTAAATCAAGAGCAATTATTGAACAACCCTTTATGTCAGCTACGTATACAGTGATGACTGATGAATCCCATCAGTGAGCAACATGTTGAGCAATTGCTAACTCCTTTGGTGACTTTTACACTTGTTAAGGCAGACACATATAAACATAAAGGGCCAGATTACAAGTGGAGCGTTACTTAACACTGCCACTTGAGCGTTAACTGCGTTAGAAGTAAGCTTTTTGTGCTTGTTGTGTTGCGCTCGTATTATGAGTTGAAAGTAAACTGTTTTCGCTTGCACGCTAGCCTGACAAGATAACATATTCCCCTATAGAAGTCAGTAGAGCAAAAAAATTCTAACACTTATTTGCGCGCAAACACGATCACATATTCTCAAGTGCGTTAACCTGACCTGAAAATATGAATTTTTCACATTCCAATGTTCTTCACATAGAAGAAAATTTTCTATTTATTCATAAATACATATTTAATTTCTACATATATCTGATGTTTGTTTGCACAAATATATATGCATTCCTATATATAGATGATTATATACAGGTATAGGTATATACAGATATATATAGGGATATCTATTTAGAAATACATAGAACATATGTGAAGACCATTGGAATGTTAAACATTTACATTAAATACATAGTATATTAAATATGAATATTGCATAAATATATTTTACATGTTTTCATCTACTTAACTGCAAAGTGTTCCAATATGTATATATGCATGCATATGTATTTGTGTTTATATGTGTGTACTCAAAGCCCTTTGTCTGCTTTTTCCCCTAACACCTGAGACTTCATATCTTTTTGTGCAATGTTTTTTTTAAAAAAAATTATTAGATGTTGTTATTATGAGTGTAAGTGTGCTTAATAATGTATATTTGATATTTTTGTGACACTTCTTTGTGTCGCAAAACAGTTAACCAGAGCTCTGAGGACGCGGTAATCATCCTAGTGTAAATCGCCATTGCATTCAAGCACTCATAATCTGGCCCTAAAAGTAATAAAAACTAGTTTAAAAAAATCACTCTTAGTTGTTTTGCCAGTTGCCATTTAACCCATAAAATAAATTTGGACTACTTGGGAGAAATTGGGAGAAGGATGCAGCAATATCTTAAGATGGGAGGGAGGTAATAATTTTATGCTATTATATATTGTGATTTATTCCACAAGTACCTTATCAGTGACAAAATATTTGTTTTACTCATTTTTTCCCCTATATTGTTTTGAATAACATAAGGAATTGATTGCCTATATTCTATATAAAACCATAGATGCCTTCAGTCATGCACAATAGGAAAATTGTCCACCAAGGGATTCCAAAGACAATCTATAGACATCTCAACAACTTGTGTTGACTTTAAGATGACATTCAACTCCCTAGTGGACAATTTTCCAGGCTGGTCTTCTATGTTGAATATGCATCGGTACTCATAATTCTCCCTTTATTCTGTGTATGAGTGATTGCTTATATAATACATAAGTAAGGTAAGATTTGTTACACGCTGAACTTTCAATGACATAGAAAGTACAAATGAGTTTTCTGTTTTTTCTCCATACATTTTTATTTTATAACTACAGTAGTATACTACAGTCACATATTGAAGTTCCAGTACACCTGTGATTTAAGACAACTTTAATACCTTTTGCCAGGGACAATTTTAGTATGGTAGGTAATATGAACTATTTCATGTCAAAGAGTAAAACAAGAAAAATAACGCAAACCCATGTTTAGTGATCAATATAACATTTTGTATTATGATGAAGACAGGACTCGTGTCAGAAAAATAGATCTTTGTGTTTTATATTGATAGTTGTCAGATGATTTCTTATTCCACTGAATACAATAAACATACAGTAGCTTTGAAATTTGAGCTTCAAGCAGTAACAGTATTTCTGATATACAATGACGAAAAAAAAAAGATTTACAACTTCCAAAGCTTAAAAAATATCTTTAAGTATTGTACATGCTGTGCAAAGTATTATAGCTAGAAATAATTTCTGTGATATACAGTAGCTGACTAATAACACTGCCATTTCTTTAGCTCATGCCAGCAATCTCTGTATATTGATATAGTCCGGAGGCAGTCATGAATAGATATTTACCAACCTCTTTTTTTTTTTTTAAGCAGCTGCACCAAATATCCAAAGTATATCATGTTTAGAAACAAAAAAGGAATCCCCAAGTTGTATATTTCTCTTTGATTAAAGAAGAAAGCAGCAAGCTATGTGTTTGTTCTAGAATAGCATAAGTGTGCCTGCATAATATTGCAACTACATGCCTATCCCCTATACAAGAAAAAACTTACTAAACAAAAAACTGCGCTAGCTGAAAGCACCGATATGTATATAAGTAATATAGATAAATATGAAAAAAAGATTTATTTTTCACCAAGTCACTGAACTGCGAGTCTTTGTAAAAAGATAGTTAACTTAACCTAATGTAAAATTAAAACATTCTGGCTGCGAGTGTTTTTAATATAATCAATGAAATTACGATTTCTATAAAATATATAGAGAGACACCTTAGATGTATATTAAATATTCACTGAAGTAGAGATTCTAAATAATGATGACTTAAAAGCATTAAAAAAAAACTCTATGTTCTTGACTCAAATTTAAATTTAAAAGTGTGTTAAAAACCTCAAACTACTTCACTATAGGTACTTACTTTGTGGCTCAGGGAGTATAGGTAGAAAACGTATATCAGTTATTTTTGCTTCCTCTGGATAGCTCTCCCGTGGTGTTTTAGCCGATGGTGCTGCTTCCTCATTCACAGAGCGCTAAAGATTGCTCTGATGACAATTACACTGGAACAACAAAGCACAAGAGCGCATCCACAACTCAAGGTGAATCTTAACACTTTTATTACAAGCACATAATCTATTGCACTTACAAGATAGTTAAAATCATTGAGCCTTGGTTACAACAAGCACGTAATGCAGATCAGCGTCACAGTTCCATACAACCTCAAACTCTGTGATGATTGAAGGTAATTAACGCTCTGGCTGTTAAGTATATATTATTAGGTCTCTTACGTCTCTTACTGAGTGCTGGCAAGTTTCAGGTAAACCATCCTGTCTACGCGTTTCGTCTGGCTTCTGCAGACTTTCTCAAGACTCTAAAGACGGCTGATATATTGTGGCGCGATCCCCTCCTTATTATACTCGCTCTGCTCCGCCTTTTTTCGATGATGAGTAATGATGCGGTCTTTGTTTACCTACACGACCCTTCAGCCATGTGTTAGTGACGTGCAGGGAAGCGGCTTCCACTCTATTGGCCATTTTCAACAAGCCTATCTGTTAGGCGTCCGTTGTTCCGTGGCTATTAATCTGAAAAAACGTAATCTCTCTTTTAGGTGTCTCTGTTGATCTTAACATTTACAAATACCTGTTAATACCTTACATTTAATACACATCATTCTAAACAACTAATGGGCAATGCTAAAGGAATATATAACATCAAACAAAAGAAACCCATGTACATACTTTATATTAAAATTTACAAGTTGATTCAGCACATTCTTTTTATAAAAATATAAAAAATGTATTCTGCATATTAACTATAAAAAACTATACAAATTAAATCAGCACGCTATTTTTAAAAAGAGGATAACTTGTTATAAAAACATAACATAATACAACATATAATGTCTCCCAATATTAAAGGGACATGAAACCCAAAAATTTTCTTTCATGATTCAGATAGAGAATACAATTTTAAACAACTTTCTAATTTACTTCTATTATCTAATCTGTTTTATTCTCTTGGTATCATTTGTTGAAGGAGCAGAAATGCACTACTGGTTTCTAACTGAACACATGGGTGAGCCAATGAAAATTAGTTTATATATGCAGCGACCAATCAACAGCTAGAACCTAGGTTCTCTGCTGCACATGAACTTGCCTAGATAAACATTTTAGCAAAGGATACTAAGAGAAAGAAGCAAATTAAATAATAGTAGTAAATTGGAAAGTTGTTTGAAATTGTATTCTCTATCTGAATCATGAAAGAAAATTTTTGGGTTTCATGTCCCTTTAATTCCAAGTGAAGGCCTAACTGCCACCACTTGTACCCTTCGCCCTATCTGTAGCCCATTCCTTATTTGAATATTTCTTACATAAAAACCTCATCAATCCAAGATGTCTTCTATCTGACTAACTTAAAAAAAGGATTACTATCTACTACCATCCATTACCTTGGACAATGTTATCGGAGAGAACAAGAGGGGAGGGGATAAGACTAGGTAAAATAACTATAGGGGGCGAGGGGGAGATATACTCCTACTCAGATTGTCCTAAATCATTAATGCCTGTAAATCCAGGTCAATATTAAGGCCCCTAGGGGTCAAGCTCTCTAATTCTTGGATTTACCTTGTTTCCTTTTGCCTCAAAATCATAAACCTTTGATGTGGATTGGTGCCTACTGGTACAATCTCCAAAATACTAATGTGAAGGCTACTTGGATCCTGTCTGTGATATATCCTAAAATGTTCTGACACACTATGTGTCTTTAGTCCTATTTCTATGTTGTTAATGTGCTCATAGCACCTCCTATTTATCTTCCTCTTCATTCTGCCTACATATATT